>NW_027518402.1:849526-1149526 GCF_023851605.1 Tamandua tetradactyla | reverse complement strand
TGGCATTTGTAGCCCAATGATATGATATTTTTCCTAATTTTTGGAAAGGTCTTGGCAAATATATACTTAATTCTTGCTCTGTTTCACTCAATCTCTATTCTTTTGTTGAAGTTTATATACATATCAAAATGTTTGATACTGTTCCATACTCCTGGATGACTCTTTCCCATTCTGGTTTTATTCAAGCCTCTCTCTGTTTGGATAATTCCAAATTATCCAACAGATAACTCTGTTTGTCGTAAAGTTCATTCATTCTTTCCTCACTGATACTATCCTACTACTGAACTTGTTAAAGGAATTGTTTGTTTCTAATATTGTGTTTTCCATATGTGCTTTTTACAATTTTATTTCTACCCCTTCATTGGATACTACCTTATGGTATCCACCTCTCTGATGAAATTTCTCATGTATCTGTGCATGTTGTTGATTTTCTCAATTAGGTACTAGTATTCTAGCAATTGTAAATGCTCTTTAGTGAAAGACCTCTAGGAACAACTTCAGTTCAACAAATTAGCTTTACTACTCATTGAAGTGAGAATTGCCATGTGAAATGGATACTTTCTAAGTGAGAGTGTGTTAGAAAGTAGCTATGATGGGATTTAGGCTTTGTTTGAATAATCAATGAAAGTGTGTAAGGAAGCAAAGTTGTTTTATAGATTGAACCCTCTCACAAAGCAGGAGCAATTTTTTGATGTAAATCTTTAGATTTACAATCAGAGCAAAGTAAAGATAAAGCTAAAGTTGGTAAAGTAATAGAAGTGTCTCCTTCAATAAGAGAGTGAGAGGAGGGGATATTTGGTATTTTATGAATCACACTGTGATCTTCCCTGATCCCAATCTTGTCATGAACATTAGGTATAATCTTGCAAATAGGTTATTGGGTGTGAAGGAAAACCTCTAGAATATGTGTTTCTTTCTCTTTGCAACTGATAGTGTAGTCCACACTCGATTTATCAATTATTTCTAATTTAGCTGATTTCTTTGTACTTACTCATACTATACCCAGTTCTTTCTTCCACTTTCTGAAAGTTGAAATGCCTCATTTGTCACATCCGTTCTTTGAGGTCTTGTGCTTGCTCAGAATTCAAAGAACTTGAAAGTCTGTAACTTCAATTTTCTGGTGGACTCATGAAAACTATGATTTTTTACACTGTTGGCTTTTTAAACATTTTTAGAAACAGAGCAATATTCTTCTGTGGATTTCTACATCAAAGTAGAAGTGGAAGTTCTATATTCTCTTTTCAATTTTATCAAGTGTGGTTGCTTCAAATATTTCCATTCTGGAAAACTCTATATTTTCCTGTACAGTATCTATCAATTATTCTAGTTCTATGCATTGAACATGTATTGGAACATAAGAATATTATAGGTATAACTGATCTCATTCCCTTTGCTTTTCTAAATGGTCTCCTCTTCTTCATCCTATTCTTCCTTTTCCTTTCCTCATTTACTTCCTCTTTTCCTCCTTCTTCTTTCCTTCCTCTCTTCCTCATTCATTTTGTTCTACTACTTCTATGCTTAAAGTCTTTATATTATTGATCACCAAGTATAAAAACTACAAATTCTATGTGTATCAATCCTCTGATCGATTGGCAAAAAGCAGTGAAGACAACTCTTCCATACTTTCTAAAAATAATCATTTTCTCTTACTCTTAGCATTAACTTAATGAAGATATCCATTACTTCATAAAGTATGATCAAGAAGTATATTAATCAATGGATAAAAGAAAAGGAAAATTTTGTTCTTTTGTTCTAAGTATTAAAGTGCTTTACAGTGGGTATTCTACCTAGGAAAATTAGTTTTGAATACTGGTATCACTGATATGAGCTATGTGGTTTTGAGCAAATTACTCACAGTTTATATCCCTCTGTTATCTGTGATAGAAATAAGAACGGACTGCCTTCTTGAGTTTGTTATGCACATACAATGATTGAGTTTATGAAAAATATTCATATATTTTCCAATAACTAATAAGCTGTATAAAAGTTCTACCTATTTCCCTTAACTCTTACTTATTTCTAGACTCACCATTCATTAAACATATACACATTTTCTGAGAAAACTACACGATGTTAGAAGTTCATTATGCTCTGGGGATGTGAATGTGTGGTCAGACAAAATCTTGCCTTTAAGCAATTTTCAGTGTCCATGCAGAGGTAGATTTTGATAGTAATAAAACTTTCTTATCAAGAAATATTAAATGATGACTGTACTGAGTGATAAAAGGGGTACAGCATGAACAATGGAAGTCAAAGAATTCTTTCTCATTAGATGATTGACCTGAGATATGAAATGTGAAATATTATTAGCTTGAGAGCTTAATATACCATTTAACTATATTGACCTGATGAATAGAAATTGTTTAACCTCACTTCTGGTTTCTAGTTTAGTAGGAGAAAAATAGGCTAGTCCAATGTTCATACAGAATAACCTGATACAATTTGTCTAAATTTGTGAACTGAATTATTGATCAGATATATCGTTAGGCATAACTGAGAGCATTTCTAAGTCATAGTGTTAAGTACAAAATATTTTCTGTTAATTTGAAGAGCAACTAACTGATGAAAAGGGGTACAAATATGACAAAAAATTTTGCCTTAATAATTTGAAAACCTGATTAGAATGGAAGAAGCCATTCAAAATGATCCTGGAATGCTGCAAATATTTTAATTTTGTAACAAATGGATATTTAGAAAACTTTTGATTGTTTATTCATTTATTACAGAAAAATCATACCAACCAATCAGAGTAAAGAAAGGAAATTTTAAGAAGCTGTGGTTTCAAATAGATTAATTTCTTCACAACATTGTATACACATAATGCACAGTGATTTGACTCTGAATATTTCATTTTTTTCAAGAGGAATTTTGAAATAGATTAAAAACACTGTGCTATCAAGTAAATTTATTTCAATTGCACATATGAGTTCTCTTTACATAACTGAATAGAAACTAAAGTCTTTAAATTTGTTGGATTGGATCTCAAATTCAGACTTAAGAATTAACTCTTTGATTATCTTGTTTTCATGGAATTGTTAGAGTGGACTCACACGAAAATCATTCCTGGTGGGAAAAATGTTATTAAAAGAAAAGTAAATTTCCACTCTTATTGTCCCTTCAAATAAACAAATCTTGGCACAAAAATAAGCAAAGCAGAGTACATAAGGCAGAAGTAGGTATGTGTTGAGGTAATGGGAAATCATTTATCAGGGCTTTGCTCATTGGGTGTAAACTTTGAGGAAGGATGACAAATGAAAGTTCTTTTCTTAAATGTGGAGGAAAAATTGAGAGCTATGAAATAAGCAAGAATCCACTTCAGAGGAATTTCCAAAAGTTGGTTAGCTAGCTTTTCAGATCTTGGTCCATAGTAGTCATTTGTATGTTATTTTCTTTAAGTGTATTTGCTCTTCTTTAGTTTTATTTATGCACTCAATAAATAAATATTTCTATATCATCTCACTATGCCTTTGGTGCATTCAGAGTGTATCTAAAACATTTCTGTAGTTGGACAGTGGGAAGGAAATAATGGAGCAAATATTTATTGAATTTAGTCAAAGAGTGCAAAACTATGTCCAGAGGCTAGAACAGATTGGAGAGTGTAAGGGCACATGAAACAAGTGAGGTAACATTAGTGAGACTTTCACGTGCATTTAAAAATAGGATATTAACTTCATTATGAATGAGACTGAACTTTAAACTATGTGAGTTTATATCAGTGCTTAATCTCCTGAGGAATTTCCTCTAAGTGTAGTAAGTGAAAATCCAATGATATAGAGACTGACAAAACAATGTAAGTTATTCAATGAATATTTAATAGGGATCAATTTGAACATAAGCATAGACACTTGGATGACACAACTAATTTATATTTATAAAATACTGTATTGGAGGATAGATTAAAGTTTCCATGAAAATATTCTAAGGCACACAAACATTACTAAATAAAAATAAGATATACTTCCCTAAATTATGACCACATATATATGGATTGATAGCTAACATTCTTTTGAGTTTTACTCAATGTTAAAATTGTGCTTTATTTATGAAACAATTTTTCTTAAATGATTTTTATTACCTCTTTCATATCCTTGTTCTTTAAACCATAGGTGATGGGATTCATCATAGGAATTACAATAGTGTAAAATATAGACACTGTCATATCATGATCCAAAATATAACTGGGAATTGGCCTTGCATACATAAACTGTAGTGCCCCATGATAAACTGACAAATCAGTTAAGTGAGAGCCACAAGTGGAAAGAAATTTTACCTCCCTTAATCAGAATGCATCTTCACAGTGGCAACAGAATGAAACCATAAGAGATCAAGGCATGAAATATACTGATTATCTCAGTAAAACCCACAAAGCAGAAATGGAAATGTGTAAGTTGGTTAAGGTGAGTGTCACAACAAGAAATAGTAAGGTGTGAAGGGGCCGCACAAAAATTCTCTAATTTTTTGGGTGTACAGAAGGGTAGGTTAAATAGCCATGTTTTAAAGTAGCATCCGAAATGCCACCAACATCAGAGGTAATCATGACTGGAAAATGGACTTGGAGTGACATGTAAACTGAATATGACAGTGAGCTGTAGATTGCTAAAGGACAAACATACACCATTGCAGTGTACATAAAAACACTCTATAATCCAAAGGGTAACAAAAAGAAACAAGTGCATTACACAACAAAGAAGAAAAATAGCTTTACTCTGCCAGGAGATTAACTAACATTTTGGAAGTGACAAAGAAAAGCAGGCATCCAAGATTGACAACACATAAGTAAATAGAATATGTGATTGTGAAGACATAAATCCCTGATGACCAATAAAATCAGTCCCAAATTTCCTACCAGAATAAAAAACTAAATTGCTGAAAAGTAAAAACATAAGAAGACTTGCAAAATCATCAAAATCATCCATGAAACCCATAAATGTAAACATAATGACTTCAATCATATTCTTCAATGATATCCTATATACATCCACATCAGAAGGCAACCGTGAAATGTCATTATATTTTTAAAGTTCCTCAAGGCAATATACTGTGAGATATTATGTTATATTAAATTTCACAAACACAAATGAATTTGGGGATCTTAAACTCCAAAATTTTATTGTGGAAAGCACAAATCCAAGTACTAGCCTATGTTTGCTACAGTATGCATAAAATCCCTTTCTTTAATGGTTATACGTATATATGTTAGCAAGCACATTCACATCCCAAAACTGTCTTCAATTTAAAGAATAAGCAGACATGACAATTATGTTATTTTAAAATGTTTCCAGATAATTATAAATTTGGATAAGTTAGACTCATGTCAAATTGTCTAACACAGCAACCCTTTTTATCAAGTGATTTTGTACTCTTTGCTAACAGTTATGTTTTTTCATTAGTCCTTTAGGTATAGTGGTGTACAGGGTAGCAGAAAGTATTCTGGAGGGAGATATAGATTATTTGAAACACAAAAGAGTGAAATGCCTTTTTTTTTTTTAATTAACGGAAAGAAAAAAAAAAGAAATTAACACAACATTTGGAAATCATACCATTCTACATATGCACTCAGTAATTCTTAATATCATCACATAGATGCATGATCATTGTTTCTTAGTACATTTGCATCGGTTTAGAGGAACTAGCAACACAACAGAAAAAGATACAAAATGTTAATATAAAGAAAAGAAAAAAAGTAGTAGTAATAGTAAAAAACAACAACAACAAACAAACCAACAAGCAAACAAAAACAAAAAAAAACCCTATAGCTCAGATGCAGCTTCATTCAGTATTTTAACATGATTACTTTACAATTAGGTATTATTGTGCTGTCCATTTTTGAGTTTTTGTATCTAGTCCTGTTGCACAGTCTGTATCCCTTCAGCTTCAATTACCCATTGTCTTACCCTGTTTCTAACTCCTGCTGAACTCTGTTACCAATGACATATTTCAAGTTTATTCTCGAATGTCCGTTCACATCAGTGGGACCATACAGTATTTGTCCTTTAGTTTTTGGCTGGATTCACTCAGCATAATATTCTCTAGGTCCATCCATGTTATTACATGGTTCATAAGTTTATCTTGTCTTAAAGCTGCATAATATTCCATCGTATGTATATACCACAGTTTGTTTAGCCACTCTTCTGTTGATGGAGATTTTGGCTGTTTCCATCTCTTTGCAATTGTAAATAACGCTGCTATAAACATTGGTGTGCAAATGTCCGTTTGTGTCTTTGCCCTTAAGTCCTTTGAGTAGATACCTAGCAATGGTATTGCTGGGTCGTATGGCAATTCTATATTCAGCTTTTTGAGGAACCGCCAAACGGCCTTCCACAGTGGTTGCACCCTTTGACATTCCCACCAACAGTGAATAAGTGTGCCTCTTTCTCCGCATCCTCTCCAGCACTTGTCATTTTCTGTTTTGTTGATAATGGCCATTCTGGTGGGTGTGAGATGATATCTCATTGTGGTTTTGATTTGCATTTCTCTAATGGCCAGGGACATTGAGCATCTCTTCATGTGCCTCTTGGCCATCCGTATTTCTTCTTCTGGTAGGTGTCTGTTTAAGTCTTTTTCCCATTTTGTAATTGGGTTGGCTGTCTTTTTTCTGTTGAGTTGAATAATCTCTTTATAAATTCTGGATACTAGACCTTTATCTGATATGTCATTTCCAAATATTGTCTCCCATTGTGTAGGCTGTCTTTCTACTTTCTTGATGAAGTTCTCTGATGCACAAAAGTGTTTAATTTTGAGGAGCTCCCATTTATTTATTTCCTTCTTCAGTGTTCTTGCTTTAGGTTTAAGGTCCATAAAACCACCTCCAGTTGTAAGATCCATAAGATATCTCCCAACATTTTCCTCTAACTGTTTTATGGTCTTAGACCTAATGTTTAGATCTTTGATCCATTTTGAGTTAACTTTTGTATAGGGTGTGAGAGATGGGTCTTCTTTCATTCTTTTGCATATGGATATCCAGTTCTCTAGGCACCATTTATTGAAGAGACTGTTCTGTCCCAGGTGAGTTGGCTTGACTGCCTTATCAAAGATCAAATGTCCATAGATGAGAGGGTCTATATCTGAGCACTCTATTCGATTCCATTGGTCGATATATCTATCTTTATGCCAATACCATGCTGTTTTGACCACTGTGGCTTCATAATATGCCTTAAAGTCAGGCAGCGCGAGACCTCCAGCTTCGTTTTTTCTCCTCAAGATGTTTTTAGCAATTCGGGGTACCCTGCCCTTCCAGATAAATTTGCTTATTGGTTTTTCTATTTCTGAAAAATAAGTTGTTGGGATTTTGATTGGTATTGCATTGAACCTGTAAATCAATTTAGGTAGGATTGACATCTTAACTATATTTAGTCTTCCAATCCATGAACACGGTATGCCCTTCCATCTATTTAGGTCTTCTGTGATTTCTTTTAACAGTTTTTTGTAGTTTTCTTTATATAGGTTTTTTGTCTCTTTGGTTAAATTTATTCCTAGGTATTTTATTCTTTTAGTTGCGATTGTAAATGGGATTCGTTTCTTGATTTCCGCCTCAGCTTGTTCATTACTAGTGTATAGAAAAGCTACAGATTTTTGAATGTTGATCTTGTAGCCTGCTACTTTGCTGTACTCATTTATTAGCTCTAGTAATTTTGTTGTGGATTTTTCTGGGTTTTCTACATATAGTATCATATCGTCTGCAAACAGTGATAGTTTTACTTCTTCCTTTCCAATTTTGATGCCTTGTATTTCTTTTTCTTTCCTAATTGCTCTGGCTAGAACTTACAACACAATGTTGAATAATAGTGGTGATAGTGGACATCCTTGTCTTGTTCCTGATCTTAGGGGGAAAGTTTTCAATTTTTCCCCATTGAGGATGATATTAGCTGTGGGTTTTTCATATATTCCCTCTATCATTTTAAGGAAGTTCCCTTGTATTCCTATCTTTTGAAGTGTTTTCAGCAGGAAAGGATGTTGAATCTTGTCAAATGCCTTCTCTGCATCAATTGAGATGATCATGTGATTTTTCTGCTTTGATTTGTTGATATGGTGTATTACATTAATTGATTTTCTTATGTTGAACCATCCTTGCATACCTGGGATGAATCCTACTTGGTCATGATGTATAATTCTTTTAATGTGTTGTTGGATACGATTTGCTAGAATTTTATTGAGGATTTTTGCATCTGTATTCATTAGAGAGATTGGTCTGTAGTTTTCTTTTTTTGTAATATCTTTGCCTGGTTTTGGTATGAGGGTGATGTTGGCTTCATAGAATGAATTAGGTAGTTTTCCCTCCACTTCAATTATGTTGAAGAGTTTGAGGAGAGTAGGTACTAATTCTTTCTGGAATGTTTGATAGAATTCACATGTGAAGCCGTCTGGTGCTGGACTTTTCTTTTTAGGGAGCTTTTGAATAACTAATTCAATCTCTTTACTTGTGATTGGTTTGTTGAGGTCGTCTATTTCTTCTTGAGTCAAAGTTGGTTGTTCATGTCTTTCCAGGAACCTGTCCATTTCTTCTAAATTGTTGTATTTATTAGCGTAAAGTTGTTCATAGTATCCTGTTATTACCTCCTTTATTTCTGTGAGGTCAGTAGTTATGTCTTCTCTTTCATTTCTAATCTTATTTATTTGCATCCTCTCTCTTCTTCTTTTTGTCAATCTTGCTAAGGGCCCATCAATCTTGTTGATTTTCTCATAGAACCAACTTCTGGTCTTATTGATTTTCTCTATTGTTTTCATGTTTTCAATTTCATTTATTTCTGCTCTAATCTTTGTTATTTCTTTCCTTTTGCTTGCTTTGGGATTAGTTTGCTGTTCTTTCTCCAGTTCTTCCAAGTGGACAGTTAATTCCTGCATTTTTGCCTTTTCTTCTTTTCTGATAAAGGCATTTAGGGCAATAAATTTCCCTCTAAGCACTGCCTTTGCTGCGTCCCATAAGTTTTGATATGTTGTGTCTTCATTTTCATTTGCCTCTAGGTATTTACTAATTTCTCTTGCAATTTCTTCTTTGACCCACTTATTGTTTAAGAGTGTGTTGTTGAGCCTCCATGTATTTATGAATTTTCTGGCACTCCGCCTATTATTGATTTCCAACTTCATTCCTTTATGATCCGAGAAAGTGTTGCGTATGATTTCAATATTTTTAAATTTGTTAAGACTTGCTTTGTGACCCAGCATATGGTCTATCTTTGAGAATGATCCATGAGCACTTGAAAAAAAGGTGTATCCTGCTGTTGTGGGATGTAATGTCCTATAAATGTCTGTTAAGTCAAGTTCATTTATAGTAATATTCAGGTTCTCTATTTCTTTATTGATCCTCTGTGTAGATGTTCTGTCCATTGATGAGAGTGGTGAATTGAAGTCTCCAACTATTATGGTATATGTGTCTATTTCCCTTTTCAGTGTTTGCAGTGTATTCCTCACGTATTTTGGGGCATTCTGGTTCGGTGCGTAAATATTTATGATTGTTATGTCTTCTTGTTTAATTGTTCCTTTTATTAGTATATAGTGTCCTTCTTTGTCTCTTTTAACTGTTTTACATTTGAAGTCTAATTTGTTGGATATTAGTATAGCCACTCCTGCTCTTTTCTGGTTGTTGTTTGCATGAAATATCTTTTCCCAACCTTTCACTTTCAACCTATATTTATCTTTGGGTCTAAGATGTGTTTCCTGTAGACAGCATATAGAAGGATCCTGTTTTTTAATCCATTCTGCCAGTCTATGTCTTTTAATTGGGGAATTCAGTCCATTGACATTTAGAGTTATTACTGTTTGGATAATATTTTCCTCTACCATTTTGCCTTTTGTATTATATATATCATATCTGACTTTCCTTCTTTCTACACTTTTCTCCATGTCTCTCTTCTGTCTTTTTGTATCTGACTCTAGTGCTTCCTTTAGTATTTCTTGCAGAGCTGGTCTCTTGGTCACAAATTCTCTTAGTGACTTTTTGTCTGAGAATGTTTTAATTTCTCCCTCATTTTTGGAGGACAATTTTGCTGGATATAGGAGTCTTGGCTGGCAGTTTTTCTCTTTTAGTAACTTAAATATATCATCCCACTGTCTTCTAGCTTCCATGGTTTCTGCTGAGAAATCTACACATACTCTTATTGGGTTTCCCTTGTATGTGACGGATTGTTTTTCTCTCGCTGCCTTCAAGATCCTCTCTTTCTCTTTGACCTCTGACATTCTAAGTAGTAAGTGTCTTGGGGAACGCCTATTTGTGTCTAATCTCTTTGGGGTGCGCTGCACTTCTTGGATCTGTAATTTTAGGTCTTTCATAAGAGTTGGGAAATTTTCAGTGATAATTTCTTCCATTAGTTTTTCTCCTCCTTTTCCCTTCTCTTCTCCTTCTGGGATACCCACTACACGTATATTTGTACGGTTCACATTGTCCTTGAGTTCCCTGATACCTTGTTCAAATTTTTCCATTCTTTTCCGGATAGTTTCTGTTTCTTTTTGGAGTTCAGATGTTTCATCCTCCAAATCACTAATTCTATCTTCTGTTTCTTTAAATCTGTCATTGTAGGTATCCATTGTTTTTTCCATCTTTTCTACTTTATCTTTCACTTCCATAAGTTCTGTGATTTGTTTTTTCAGTTTTTCTATTTCTTCTTTATGTTCAGCCCATGTCTTCTTCATGTCCTCCCTCAATTTATTGATTTCGTTTTTGAAGAGGTTTTCCATTTCTGTTCGTATATTCAGCATTAGTTGTTTCAGCTCCTGTATCTCATTTGAACTATTGGTTTCTTCGTTTGACTGGGCCATATGTTCCATTTTCTGAGCGTGATCCGTTATCTTCTGCTGGCGTCTGGGCATTTAGTCAGATTTCCCCGGGTGTTCGACCCCACAGGTTGAAAGATTTTTCTGTGCAATCTCTTGGTTCTGTTTTTCTTATCCTGCCCAGTAGGTGGCGCTCGTGGCACACGTTTGTCTGTGGGTTCCACCAGTGAAAGTTGCTGTAGGTCCTTTAACTCTGGAAAATTCTCGCCGTAGGGGAGGTTCGGCAGCCGAAGCGTCTTGGAAGAATGCCAGCCGGCCTGGGGTTCCGAATGCGGGGAGGGTCGCCGGCCGTTGCAGCACAGGAGAGCGTCCGGCCAAATTAGCTAGTCGACCCGGGGCACCAAGCGTGGCGGGAGGGCGCCAGCTGTCGCAGCCCGGGAGAGTGCACTGTTCCCAGCCGACGGGGGAGTCACGTGTTTGGAAGGGATCCCCCGGTCACTGTTCTCCACAGTCTGGGGATTTCCGACCCAACTATCTCAGTTGTTCCGGGGGGCCTCGTGTGGTGGGGGCACCAGCCGCCGCGGCCTAAGGGGACCGCCTGTCCAATTCTACCAGCTGGCCTGGGAAGGTGGAAGGGAGGGACTCCGGTCGCTTGCCGTCCACCCAGGAAAGCCCGTGCCCCTTGGTGATCTCACCGGAGCTGGTTCTCCCAGATAGTCAGCCGTTCCAGGATGGGGTACGCTGTCCCTTTGATCTCCCTCGTGGCTCCGGGAGCTGCTCTGTATTATCTCCACTCCCCCAGTAGCTGTTCTGGAGGAGGAAAGGTGAGGGCGGCAAGGCTGTCGAGGCTGGTAGCGGAGGAGCATGATGAAGGCGGGGGAAGAGGGCACCGTGGTGATTGGAGAGCAGCCGGAGCAGGAGGGGGAGGAGGGGGGGAAGGAGGTCGGGCGGCTCGGCTGCTGCGGGGCGTGGGCGCCGCACGGCAGGCCGGCGGAGAAAGAGAGGGGGGAAGGAGGTCGGGCGGCTCGGCTGCTGCGGGGCGTGGGCGCCGCGCGGCGGGCCGGCGGAGAAAGCTGAAATGCCTTTTTTAAATCAGTTTTCTTTCTTGAAATACCTATCAATAAGTTGACTAATTTGGGTTCTTTGCAGCATGTTTCACCATTATTAATGGTTTTTCACATTGTGTCTTAATGGTAGCATAAGGTTCTCTATTCATATGCTCATTATCCCTTTGATGTCCTTGTGTGGGTTTTTGCAACATTTTTCTGTCAGTAAGAAATCATGGTCATTTCATTAATATAATATCATTGTTTATGTAGACTTCAAAATAACTATGAAATAAATACAACTCAATGAGCATTAATAAAATTGTTTTAAAAGCTATTGCTGAAAGACTTAAATCATGATATTTTCCACTAGTACTCTCTGATTTCTAAGATCCTTTTTTATACAACCAAATTTGTTTTTGACTTAGTAGAAGGTGAAGAAAGAAGAGTCTTATATTAGGGTTCTCAAGGGAATCAGAACTGACAGGAGATGTCTATCTATCCATATCTGTATCTTTATCTGTAAATATAGATTGATAAATAATGTAAATATTATGAGATTTTTAAAATTAGAATTGGCTCATGTGACTATTGTGATGATAAAGTCCAAATTCCACAGGGCAGGCCACAGGCTGATAACTCCAATGAAGATTTATAATGAATTTCCAATGAGACCAAACAACTGGGCACCATAACATGGCCATCCAATCAGTGTTATCCAATCAGATTCTAATGAGTCTTAACCAGATAAACCTGCAGTGGTCTGCCTTTAGGAATCAGTCACGAAACCTCTGTTCTGCCATGAGTAACAGTCTCCTGACCTCTGTTCTGCCCTGAGGAACCTGCCATCCAACTTCAACCTGAAGTGATTCCTGCTATGCCTAATCAACCTGTAACCACCTTCTCTGAAGTAATAGCCCTTGCTCATTTGTTTAAGAGAGGAATCCTGTCTCACAAGATGAAACAGAAATGGAATGGCCTCAGATGGCTGGTTTACAAGACACTTGCAATTGATAGCATCTACAGCTCTTTGCACCTACAATCAACAGTAAAACTTGCCCACTAGAGTATGGGGTGTGTCTCCATCCAATTAGTTTGATTTTGTAAAGCCAGAACTGAAGACTTCAAAAGTCAAAAAAGAATTTCTGTTTCTACATCAGCTACCCAGATTCCACTGGGAAATTCAACTTCACCTTCTTTTGTGTTTCCAACCCACAACTGATGGTACATAGCTCAGACTTGGCAATCCACACAGTTACAATGTGAGCCAATGTGTATAACAGATTCCTAAATGCATATCACGTCAGATCTTTCAAAAATCCTTACTTTGCCAGTCTTTCATTATGACTATCACACAATGGATTGGCTTAAATAACAACAATTTATTGGTTCATGGTTTTAAAGTCTAGATATCCAAAACCAAAATATCAAAAAGATGTGCTTTCTCCCTGAAGTCTGTAGATCTCAAAAACTGCCCGCTGAAATCCGTGGGGTTCCTGGGCTTGTATCTCTGCTTTCTAAAGCATTGAGTTCTCTCTCTGCTTGTGTCTGCTCTAGTTGTTCCTGCTGACATCTGGATTTTTTCTGTGTGTCCCCAGTAATATTAAGAGACACCCTTCTTCATTTAGGCCACCCTGCTGCTACAGAAATATAGCCTCAGATCCCACGGTGTCAACACCCTTGCACAGGAGCCCAAGGAATACCTCAGGAAGACATGGACAAAAGGATTATTTAGGATACTTACTTATTTAGGAAAGCTTTCATACTGGAGATGCAGTCCAGAGTGGCAGTTGGATCCCAAACAGAGCTCTGTAGTTTGCAACAGATTACATGGTGCTTACATAGGAGAACAACAAAGGCACAAAGCAAAACCATGCAAGAATACAAGACTTATTTATCACTCTCAGGAATGTGCATGGGTCCATTTGGTGAACATTTGCAGGGGCTTTGTACAAAACAATCCCATCTCTCACATTTGCAGGGCAGGGCTTTGACCAGCATCATCTGCCCTGTGTACCAGGTACATTCTGATAAAATAAATATTCCTTTATTTTTTGATGATTGGCAATGGCACTTGGAACACTATCTGTTCCAGTTAACAAGGAGTGGGGGGAAATAATGCATGCACGTGAGAAACTATTTGCTTTATACTTCACCCTAGAAATCTTGCTAACCCTTACAAATGTACAAAGCATGACCCTATGGGTAGGTCTTCTTACAGAGGAAGTAGGATGTTAAATGTTCACCTTGTTTCTGGTAATTGGACACTGGGAGCGGTGGCTCAGGCAGCACTATGGTTATTTATAATTGGTCCAGCAGTAATTGAAACTGCAGGGCATGAGGGTCTTGGGTTGGTGTTAATGATTTGATTGGTTTGTAGCATCATCTAAGTCCAGCCTTTTAAGGTGTTTACAGGTATTAGCAACTTCACTTGTTTTACAGCTCCATTCCTCCACTCCACCATATCAGCAGCTATCCAATAGTAGGGTAGATGGAAGTTCCATTTGATGTCATTTCTCTCTGCAATGTCTTGTGCCTCATCGCTGAAGAAGTGGTTTCCTTGGTCCCTGTTGATAGTGACAGAGAGTACATACTTTACCCTGGATGGTGGCTTTCTGAGCTGCTCTCTTTGCTGGGAAGGCCTATAGCAAGCCTGTGGCTGTGTCCACACATACCAGAGCACATTTTTGTACTTCTGATACTGGTAAGGTTCTTATGTAACCCATTTGTGCTCTGGTGCATGGTTGATTTGCTCATGCCAGTTGTGCTTGTCAATGAGGCGCTGACTGAGGTCATTGCATCTGGCATGCATGCCACTGATTGCAAGCTGTTAAGATACCTGAATATTTCAATGTCAGTCTCATCTCCTTTCATAAAAACCATAGGTCCTTTTGTCCTTTTTGACCCACCATACAGTGTAGCCATGCAGCAGTGTTGTTCACCTGCACTCCTTCCAACACTCCAAAACAAACTAGCTGATTTGCTTGCTGATTTCCCAGTGGAGTTTGAACTATATGCACAGGTACATGAAAAACAAACACTTCCATTCCTCCTAAACAGGTTGCAATTTGTTTTTACATTTCCAGTCCCCATAAGGGTTGATTTATATCCCTCCAATGTTGACTCTCCCATTAAGGCTACCACATATTCAGGCCCAGGTATATGGTCCAGCTGTAGGTACAGATGGTTATTGGAATGGTTTCATGCATCAGCACTAGCCAAGTGGCTCATGGATCACCTCACTGATGGCTTTGCAACATACAATCTTCTCTCCAGATGGTGTCAGTATTGGGCTGCACTGCAGTAGCCCCAGTGCATGAATTGTCCACTGACCTAGTGGGGTACCAGGCACCATCCAGGAAAAGCACTATTAAATTCTTTATATTCTCAGCAAAGTCCATGTGCCTGGCTACAATATTATCAATGGAGTGTGGTTTAGGATGCTGTATGTCTTGGGTTCCAAGACGGCATTTAGTTCAGCACTCAGAGGATAATTGACTAAAGTCCCTCACTGTTGTAAATACACCTACCATCTTTGCTTAGTTTGACCTCCGACACACTGTATTCTTAAATATGAGTCTGATCCAGCAGCAGTGGGAGTAGAGTATGGACTACTACTGGAAGAGCCTTTGTAAGTCCCTTTTGCAGGGCATTGTATGTGGCAGAGTTGGCATTTATGGAGCCTATATATGTTTGCTGCTTCTTTCCATAGTTGAGACCAATATCATAGGTACCTGTGTATTCTTTGTCTCTGCTAAAGGCCTCATCCATAACCCTCTGTGTAGAAGGTAATGCTCAATTAACATGGCTTTCCCAGCATTAAAATTCATAAAGCTTTTATTTGCTTACTGCTATCTTAGTGTTATCTATCATACTGTTGAAAGCCTTCCACATCTGACATTCTCTAATTCCACAGAGACCCCTTCTTCATGAACTGGCATAGGAGCCTTAATTCTTGGACAAGGTGGGGTATAAAATGCTACCCAAATACCAACAATCCTACAAAACCATGCTTTGGTGTTTAAGGTCAGTGAAAATGCTAGATCTTATCAATAACTGCTTTTGGGAAATCCAAGTCTTACCAGACCCTATAACACTCAAGTATTTGACTGAGTCTCCTGGCCCTTGTCTGCTCTCATTTAGAAACCATCCTCTGCTTTTGCTATGAGCCACTAGAGCAGGTAGCAGCCACTTCCAATACCTAGAATGAGTCAGAGGATAGCACAACATTAACAATGTAATGGAACATAGCAACCCCTTCTGGGCATGCCCATTTAGACAAATCAGCAGTGACCAATCTGTGAGAAATTGTGAGCCTATGAGGATATTCTTGTGAGAGCATTTTAAAGGTTCATTAATTCCTTCCCCATGTGAAAGCAAACTGGTCTTCACATTTGGGGCTATGTTATGCTAAAGAATACATAGCCAGGTCCGAAACAAAGTGGTGGGTACCCAGAGCCTCTCCTGTTTGTTCCATCAACTGGGCAATATGTGGTATACCAGCATGTAGAAGCAACACAATTTTATTTATTTCCTAATAATCTGCTATAATCTTCCATGAACTGCCTGGCTTTCTTACAGACCATACTGGGCTATTAATAGGATTTTTGGCTAGCTGGATAAGGTTTACATGATGGGATTCTTTGATGATTTCACCTATGTGTCATATGTCCCCTTAGGCAGGTGGTATTACTTTATGACTACTATATGATGGGGAACTGGAAGTTTAATGGACTCCCACTTAACTCACCCTCATATAATTAATTTAATTAGTTGTGTGCAATGATAAAATTCACTTGCTGATACTGACAAAGCTAATCCAGATAAGATACCCATTTCCAAAATGTATTCAGGTATAGGGGTTATGTATAGGTCATAGTTTTAGGGAAGCAAACCATCAATTTGCATTATAAGAGAGACCTGCCAAATCTTCACTGTGCCACCTCTTTATAAATCAGTAGCCAGCAGGGACCCTGGAAAGAAATTTAAGTTACCATACATCAGGAAGCATTTTGCTCCCATATTCACCTAGAGTTAAACCCTTCTCTTTATTGTCAGGAGACCAATGGATAGTGAGTTCAACCTGAGACCTAGGTTTCCTGAAATATGCCTGACCCCTAGTTGATTTCAAAAGCTTTAAAATTTTTTTTAATTTTTAAATTTTTTAAAATTAAAAAAAATTTTCTTGCACCTTATTATATCATTCATATGGTTGTTTTTTTTTGCTCTATGTTTAATTTTCATGATACTATTTTCTTCCATTAAATCTTTTGCATTTTAAATATCATGATATAGAGTTTAATCACAATTTTTAAGTTCTTCCTTGTTGCAATGTAATATGTATTGTGACTGTTACCAGTCAAAGGCCATGAATTCTTCTGCCCTACATGCTCAATAACCAACTCCTGAGACACCGCAGTTTCAAAGAAAGAAAGAATTTATTACTACTATTACACATACTAGGAGAGCAGATGATCTAAGGCCCAAAAACTGTCTTCCTAAACTGCAGGATTTTGGGTAGTTTTATTACAGAAAAAGTAGGCAGGGTTTAGGATAATGAGAAGCGTGGCTCCAGAAGATGTAATTAAAGGGGAGTTTTGATTATTGAACATGTGCAGATTGATTACATGCCTAGTCACAGAACACGTGTAGGGAAATGGTGGAATGAGGTACAAGTGATTGTAGGCATGTCAGGTGGGCCCATTTAGGCTAAATCCAGTCTCAGTTACCAAGATAATTTGGGAATTGGGGTGGGTTAGTTTCAGGCAGGCCCTGGATGATGGCTTTCATTAACAACCATCAGGGGCTATCTTAGTGATTGCAAGACTCTATAGTTGAAGAACTGGATAACTAGGTAGAGATGAAGGTTACTCACAAGGTTTTTACATTCAACAGGGGCAGAAGAAAAGGCTATACAACCATTATCAGAGATCAAGGCAGTTGGATTATAATTCAGAGATTTTAGGTATTTCCCTGCCTACTCCAATATACCAGAAAACAAAAAGGAATATTTAGATCAAAATAATCCCTTAAATCCTAATTTCTTGGTTACATGATTTGCAGAAGGAGGAACAAACATAGGTTTGGAATGAGACAACATTATTCTTCCAGTCTCATGCTCAGTGAGTCTCTATCAATTTGCTAGGATGGAGAAAAGTTATTTTCCTGTGTAGAGCTACTTTAACACTAGGAGCTATGCCTACTCAAAGTAAGATAATCTGCTTTGAAAAAACAGTAAGGAAGTACTGTGTATACATAAATGTCATGGAAAGCTTAGTGGGAAAGAAATCTTCAGCTATCTAGTATTTTATATTTGATATAATCAGTGATGAAATTAACAAACTGACCTAACCTGTCATGACTGATTGAACGTCACCCACCTTGGTGTACTGGAGAGCCCCACCAGGCTATTCCTAACAATCTCCAAAGCATATCAAATGTTTAAGCACCGATGTTTAACTGCAAAAGACATTGTTCTTTTTTTTAATTTTTGTAGGTTTCAATAGACTCTGCTCTGTAAATATGCCACTCTCCCTCCCTTTAGCATAACTCTTGGTTCAGTCAGCTTGACTGCTCTTTAGGCAGGCCCTCTCAAGCTGTCTAATAAAGCTTGCCTTGATCCATTGAGGTCTGTCCATTGCTTGTTTTCATGCATTCTCTTCTTGTACTCTCCTTCACTTTCCTTTCATATTGGTGCCAAAACCCAGGAGAAAGCTAAGGCAGGGATCCCCATCCCTGGCTCTTTCCTCCTCCATTCGAATCCTTCTCCTTTAAACCCTCCCTTCCTTTCCTTTCATTTTCACATCTTGTTCCACAGGACATGAGTGACCCTCTGTGCTCACTATCGGCTAAAAGATTGCTGGAAAGTGACTCCAAACAACCCTTTTTTAGGAAAGCATGGTTTTGTGGCCTCATTGCCATGTGAGCAGTGCAAGGACCCCAGTGGTTCTTTATTGGCCCTCTCAGCAAACTCCAAGCCTGAGCAATATTTAGCCCTCTGCTCTCTCATTAAAACCTATGGATCAGGAGTCCTTGCCATTTCAGCCACTGGATCCATCACCTACTGATTAAAATCACCCTCAGACATCACTGCCAGGTGTCTCCCTGCTTCACTCTCTCCCCTCAGAGGCATCCTGTGGGTTCTTCTCTCTCTCTTTCACTCTCAGTCTTCTGCAACAGACACCGGGGGTCCCCTCAGCTGGCCAGAGTAAGGAATGCCCTCCTCAACCAATGAGGATTCCTTTCCAACCCCTCATCAGATAGGGAACACCCTGCCTGGTGTGGAAGACTAAAGACTTTTGGCCTCTCAGAATTAGCCTTCCTCCTCACTATCTATCCCTCAAAATGGGAACAGGGACCTCTGTCCTGCAGTCTCACCTCTAGGCTCTCTTATGAAAAATCTAAAAACATTAGGCTTAATGCCTGATTTAAGGGCAACTAAACTCCTCCAGCTCTCCACCCAGACTTGGCCACAATACAATTTAGACAATCAACATCGCTGGCCAGAATTTGGGACTTTTGACACTGTCATTTTAAATGAATAGACTCCTTCCTCGATCGAAATGGCAAGTGGTCTGAGATACCATATGTCCAGGCCTATTTCTATCTCTGCTCCAGATCTTCCTTTTGTAAATCATGCTGTCCTCTCCAAATACTCCTGGCTGATACTCCTGCTGCCACACAGGGAAAACACTCCCCCAACCCCACCCCACATTCAGCAACCCAGACCCTGCTGATGATCCCCCTGCATACTGACCACCTACCCAAAACTCTAACCTGCCCCCTTCAATTCCTCCATTGGATACCCCATTGAACCCTCAACTTCCACACCCCAGGTGGCCTTGCCTACCCCTCCTGACACATGCTCCAAACCTACTTCAGGCCAAAACTGACCTCACCACATGTTTCCCCTCTGAGAGGTAGCAGTAGTGCCGGGACCAGTTTTGGTTCAGGTCCCTTTCTTAATGGCAGATATGCCCCAAAGTTGAGGAAAAATAAGCTCCTTCTCTGACAACCCTACCAAACATCACAAAGAGTTTGTCTACCTTACTTAGGCTTACCTCCTTACATGGTCAGATCTTTATGACATCTCCACGTCTACCTTAACCTTGAACAAATGGAGCACCATTTGGAAATCTGCCCAGGAACATGCAGACCACCTTCATGGTGAAAATAGAAATCTTAGCCCAGTTGCAGATCTGGCACTCCCCACCAATGAGCTGGATTGGACATGCCAACCCAGGGACCCCAGAATTCGAACAGGGAACTCATTATAGCCCGTTTACTCGAAGGGATGCTCAAGAACACCCATACCCAGGTAAATTAAGAAAAAATCTCTGAAATTACCCAAAAGCCTAAGAAGACTCCTCCCTCTTTAGGGCCAGACTAACTGAAGCTGTAACAAAATAAACTAATCTGGACCTCAATACACCAGATGGCACCCTCTTCTTACATGTACAATTTATTAGCTAATCTGCCCCAACATCTGAAGAAAGCTTTGGAGGCTTAAACAAGGCCCACATACTTCACAACAGGAACTCCTCAATGTAGCCTTCCAGGTATTTAACTGGGATGAGGAGGTAAGCAGGGAAAGAGAGAAAAACCTCAAGACCAAACACAAGCTCTTAGCCATGGCCCTACAGGGTCTTCAACATGGACCCACACCCCAGTCTCCCATCTCCCCAGTACAAAAACTGCAGACCCACCTGGGGCCCATTACTGCTATGGCAACCAGGAGCACTGGGTAAAAGCTTGCTCAAACCCTAAACCTCCCTCCAAACCATGCTCTAGTTGCAGACAATAGGGACATTGGAAAGTGGAGTGACCTCAGGGGTGGACACCCCACCCCTCAGGTCCCCCACTTAGAGAACCAAAAACCCCTTTCCACAGTTACTGGAATGAGGAAGCCTGGACTCTGCTGCCCTTGCCACTAAGCATGACAATCTCAGGGAGCCCAGGGTAGTAGGGAAGGTGGCTAGCCATATCATTTCCTTCATGGTCAACACTGGGACGACTCTCTCTCTCTCTCTCCCAAATACATGTTAGGGACCCAAAATTAAAGGATCCCATCCCATAGTAGGAGTATCAGGAACTATTACTGAACCCCACAAAACCCCTTCCCTCCTCTGCTCCTCAGGGACCTCACATTCACTCACACATTCATTATCATCCCTACCTGTCCAGACCCCCTTTTAGGAAGAGATATGCTCCATAAGTTTGAGCTTCTCTCCACATCCCACCTGTATATGAAACTGCCATCTTTTTACTTCAAACAACAGAACCAGGACAGCAATCCTGGACTGACCCCCCACTCCCCAGACCTCTAGAGCTCTTGAGCCCCCAAACCCATATGACCCCCACATCAACTGGGACACAGTCCATCCTCAAATTGCCTCTCATCATAAGCTCAAAAACTTCAATTCCATCATCACAGTGCCATAATACCCTCTCTCTCCTCCCACCTTTCAAGGCCTGCAGCCTCTAATCTCCTGTCTTCTCATGTCTCACCTGCTGACCTCCATCCACTCCCCCCACAATGCGCCCTTTCCAGGAATAACCTACACAATGCCTATCCGAGGCCCTGTCCAAACCTACATATTTCTCACCTATCAGGATCCACTGTGTGTGTCATGTCCCTTTTTCCTGGAATCAACCCCAGCAGTAAATTTACCTATCTCCAAGTGTACTATGACCTTATACCTTTCTGCCCCCACATTCTACATCCAATTCCCATTACAGATCAAAAGAATTTCTGGAAACTCATACCACCAGATCATGTCCTCCCCCCACCCCCACCATGCTCAATGAAATTACCAAACCTGGAAGCTATTACCATCAGGGCAGAGGACATCATCCCAATATGCCAGGCTTAAAGACCACTCTTAGCCAAACTCAAATTCCCACTCCCACCCCAGATTCACCCAAACTTTCAGGAGACTCCTGACTTGTGAAAACCTTTGGAACTTTGTCGACCTTGACACCTTAATGCTGCAACAAGAAACCCCTTCTCCAAACATTACAGCCCTAACACAATTTCAACCCCTTACAGCCATGGACCTTGGACACTCCATCTCCTTCTGGCACACCAGGGAAAACACAAAACACCAAGGAGCAGGTAAATTCTTCCAACTTTCCAAATTAAGTTGCTCCCAGCCTATACATCTGGACTCTTCTGGGTGTGTAATTCAAATGCTTCTTTCTGTGTCTCCCCACCAACTGGACAGGAACCTGTGTCCTAGCCTTTCTATCACCCCAAATAAACCTAATTCCCCCTGACACCCCTATTCCCACAAACCTGGTCCAAAGCACCCACCCCAAAATCAAAAGAGCCATGCAGTTAATCCCCCTACTAGCCAGGCCCTGTGATTTCTCTGGGATAAGTATGGAAACAGAAGAACTAGGTGTGTCATTACACAGCTTTACCAGTCACAACTGGCTTCAAGCCTCCTATCTTAAAATAGCTTATAGCTCTACAGGAATAAGCAGATTCCCAAGTTGCAGTAGTCTTACAAAACAGGCGTGGGCTCAACCTCTTAACAGTTGCACATGAAGGCAGCTGTGCATTACTTCAAGAACAGTGCTGTTTTTACACTAATCAATGCCCTTAGTCTGAGATGGAGCCCAATGCCTTAGAGACCTAGTTACTAAAATCAAGGATCAAGCCTTGCCTAGCTCCTTGTGGGCCCTAGGTAATCTCCTTTCTTGGTTCATACCCCTTATAACTCCCCTCACATGTCTTATATTTATATTAATTTTCTTTTCTTTCCTGCTTTGTAAATCTCCTACAAATGTTTTTTTTCTGGATGAGTCACTGCCATCTCTTGAGCCACACTCAAGATCAGATGAAAGCAAAGTTTATAGTTCTAAGGCTGTAGAAATGTCCAATTTAAGGTAAGGCTATGAAAATGTCCAAATAAAGAAGAGGTTACCTTCACTCAAAAAAAGGCTGATGAAGTTCAGGGTTTCTCTCTCAGCTGGACAAGCACATGGAAAAGTCTGCTAGCTTTCTCTCCTCGCTTCTTGTTTCATGAAGCTCCCCCAAGGGATGCTTTCCTTCTTCACCCCCAAAGGTCTTGGGCTGCATAGGGTCTGTTCATTTTGGTGGCTCTTGTGGCTCTCAAACTGTCTCGAAAATGGTTCTCTCTTAAAGGCATCCAGTAAGTAAACCGACCTTGAATAGGTGAAGTCACAACCCCATGGAAAGAATCTAAACAAAAGTTACCATCCACATTTGGGTGGGTCATATCTCCATGGAAACAGTAAAAAAATACCATGCGGGAACATTGAATTAGGATTAAAGGACATGGATTTCTGGAGCACACAACAGATTCAAACTAGCACACCTGACAATCTCACTGCTAGGTATACACTTAAAATAATTGAAAGCAGGGACCAAAGCAGATATTTGCACACTGGTGTTCATAGAGACATTATGTATATTTGCTAAGAGATAGAATTAATCTAAGTGTCCATTAAGTGATGAATGAATAAATAAATGTGATAGATGCAATGGAATATTACTGGGATGTGAAAAAAGAAGTGAAGTCCTAATGCATGCGACAACATGATGGGATTTGAGGACAGTAGACTGAGTGAAATAAGCCTGACACAAAAGGACAAATATTGTGTCATCTCATTAATATGAACTAATTACAATATGGAAGCTCAGAGAGTTGTTATCTACATATAGGTTACTAGAGATTGTGTGGGGGTAAGTTATCAGAAGTTAGGATTTAAACATAGATGCTTTTTATAAGAAATGTTGGAAAGGTTTTGTAAGTGGTTAGTGATGTTTAACATTGTGAACAAAATTAGCAGCTTATTAATGATATATCTGGATGTCATTAAAAGTAGAAATAGACTGAAAATATGGTAACAGGGTAAAAAATTTTAAAAATCTATGGAACTATGCTATACAAACATTGAACCCTAAGTGAAAATGTACTTTTCATAAAATGTGTTAAGAACAATTGAAATCAATTTTCCACAAGGAGTTGTTGATAGGTGGTATATATTCAAGTACTTGCTAGTAGGTGGTGTATTAGAATCTTGTCTTTGATATTTTATACATGATTGTTCTGTAACCCCAGCATTTCTCTAATAAAAATAAAAAACCTCCTGAAAAGAAAAGGAGTCTTCATTCTTGGTAATTGAGATATGTTTTCTACTGTCTTTCATTCTCCTAAGTTTTGCTAATTTTCTTTGCAGGCCTTCAAGTTCTTTATGGTTGCCCTGTGTCTTCTATATCCTTCATCTACTTTGCCATGTTTTCATTAACTCTTTAAATTAATTTATAAGATTTTTTTGAACATCCTTAATTAGTTGTTTCAACTCCTGTGTTTCACTTAAAATTTTAGTGTGTTCCTTTGACTACATCTTACCTTTGAGCTTCATAATGTGAATTTTGATTTTTGCTACTGTCTAGACATTTGATTCTCTTGATTAGTTTATTTTGAAAATTGATTTCTCTCTCTTGCCTAGGGTTTTTGCTTTGTTGTTGATTGGCTTTGTGTTCTGACTCTTCTTTGACACATGGTTTAACTTATTTTAGAACTTTAACATGGATTGTGTTTAACTGGCAATTTTTTTTCAGCTCCTATTTATATGATTCTTGCCTGGCATTTATGGAATGATTTTTGGGTTTGTCCAATTTCTGCAGTTGTTTCACCCCCAAGAGTGTGCTTTTCCTTACCACTTCCTCTTCAGGGAATATTGACCTGCTGTGCTTGTTTCCCTTTTTTTTTTTTGCCTCTATATATTTCAACACTTTTGTTACCTCTAGCAACTTATATCTGGAGGGCTGGTTTTGGGAGAAAGATACCCCTAGAGCAGATCTACACCAGTCAGTTCTTTTTCTAGAGAAGATGGGTCCTAGACTCATGAAGTGAGTTGAAATCAAGAGCCTAGTTCCTGGAGAAGAGATACGGCAGGGTGCCAGTCTTACCTGTGAAGCCTTCTGATTCTGTGATTTTCCTTTCCTGACCAGCAGATGGCACTCTTCAGATTGCTGTGCCCCACATGCCTAAATCTGTTCTGTGCCTTTAATTTTCAGCTGATCCCACCCCTGAAGTGGGAGTACAAGAGTGCAAGCCCAAATTCATCTTTTGTTGCATTAGGTACTTCTTGTTTCATAGTACAATTCAGATCGCAGTTCTTAGTTGCCCCAACCCATTGCAGGTGAGTCTTAATCTTGTAGTGAAGCCTTTTATGAAAGGGAAAGGCAGAAATACCAAGAGACTTTAGAGAGAAAAACCGAGGAGGCCACTGGGTTAAGCTGAAAGAAATAGCACCCAGGAGTGAAGGAACAGCAGAGTCTGGTCGTCATGGAACTTCCCAGGTGGCAGAGGAAATTCAAATGCCAACAGCTGTTCTTCAAAAATTAAATCTTCCTCTTAGTGCCTTAATTTAGACATTTCCATGAACTTAGAACTGTAAATTTTCAAACTAATAAATCCCCATTGTATAATAACTCCATTTCTGATATATTGCATTTTGGCAATGTTAACCAACTGAAACACTCCCTCATGGTGATTTTTCAAGGATTAAGCAGACACTTGAGGTTGCGTTGACAGAGAACATCTTAAATCCAAAGACCACCTACTGTGAAATAAATTAATGCTGGTTTATTAATGTCTAAATAAGCGTACCTCAGGATCACTGATTTTTTGATGAATTTAGAATTGTGTAGTTGAAACTTAGTCAAATATATCATATATTATTTTGTAATTACATGATCTATACCATCACATCCTCTCCTGAAATTCTGGACAATAAAAAGCATTGCTTGTACAAGTTGCTTCCAACTGTATATGAAATTGACTTCCTTATCAGTAATTAATGATAAAGTCACAGAAATGCATTTCACCTGGTTGTATTTTGGCCATTAATATAATTATAAAATCTTTACTCATCTCAGCACTGGATTTTAGTTTCTTCTCTCATGTTGCCTTTATTAGAATAAAAGCCAAACACTAAAATTATAAAACAAGTTGTGCAAGAATTTTTGTGGCTAAATACAATTTTATATCTTCTATGTGAATTAGTGGACACCCCCTAAACTGAGTGGAGAAAAAACATGTTTTCCTTGGGACACATCGGGAAATATCATGCATCCACTGACACAACTCCTAGAATTAAGTTAGGTATACTATGCCATTCAAAGCAGACAACATGCACTTGTGGGTTTTACAAAATCTATTATAACAAAGGTCCACGTTTATTATAAATATTGAAAAATAAAATCAGGATATTTTTGGAAATTCAGTGTGTTAAAATTATATTAACACATAGTTTATATGTGTATATACATGTACATATATATGCTTTAGAAGTAAAATAGAAATTATGTAGAAGGAAATATATCTGAAGAATGGAGTTTCATTTTCTTCTATGAATTTTGCTGTACCATAATTTTCATGTAATGAACAATGTTTAATCCTACAATAGTGTCACACTTTTAAATATAAAAATGTTTCATTGGTAGAAATGTACTCTTTCATCACTGGTGGCTAATGAGCTGGACTTTCAGCCACAGATTGATTTAGTAAATCTTTTAAAAAGAACTTCTTTCTTACTCAGTCATAAATTAGAGCAGCAGAAAGAATATCAAAATATGATGCTTAACATGATGTGGTTTCCATGGGGAAGACAACTCTCTACTACAAATCTAACATGGAAGCATTAGTCTTTGAATTTTTATCCTTAGGGCCATGCCAAACAATCTACCTTGGAAATTGGTCCCAGAGATGAGCAAATGTTGCATTATCAGCCTTATTCAATATAAGAGGTGTGATGGCATCACAGAGAAAGACAAGGGTTACTCTACTATGCTTATGTTCACAATAGCTCCCTGGTATATTTGTGAGAGAGAATTTCCAGGGGAATTTTATATTTGAACAGGGCCTGAACAAATTTTTTAGGTTCATTTACTTTACCTCAAAATGCATACAAAATATTTTTTAAATAAGCTATCTCAAAGGAAATATTTTATATAGAAAAAAATTCAGATTCTTTAAGTGTCTTTATTTGTGAGAAAAACCTGAGTTTGAGGAGTTTCTAGACAGATAATGCTAGAAGAAGTTTTTCACCTCTTTGACAACCGGTAAGTGTTAATCTCAAAGTGAGAGTGTTTTAGTTTATCTCAAAAATGGAATGTTTTTAGTAAAGTCTGTATATCAATACATGTATCATTTGGGCCTTACCTAAGTGATCTCAGTATTTATAGAGGTAGAAATATATAATTGATGGAATCAGAGTCATCGAACAATGAACAAATATTGAAAATAGAATTTTTAAAAGAATTGTGATTGTATAATCCTCTAAAAATTTCTTCTGAAAATTAATGCTAATGTGTTTTCTATATTAACATATCTAAAATTTGAATGTCTGATCTGTCATTTCTATTAAATAATAGATACAAAAAAGTGAATGGTGCATGAAAACTCTACCATTGTTTATCATGTACAATTTTTTGTTTTTCTGAAATTAAATGTAACTAGGAATATAATTTTATGAACATGATCCATACACTCAACCAATCTTGGTAGAATCACAGAACAAAAAATATATAATGATTTTAACTCTGGATAAATTAGTCAAGTTACTGTGCCCTTTTTCTCATCAAAAAATTCTTAAGATGGTATTAGCTGTGGCTTAATATTTTCACCGGATAAGTGTGTCAATCAAGGGAAGTATTTATAACAGTGTCATGATCATTCCAATTATGCAATATATATATATGTGTGTGTGTATTTGTGTGTTTCTATTATGTTGATTTAAACCCAATTTACATTTGGTAGGCAAACTAATATATTTTTCATTAATATCTTGCAAACTGCTCTTTACTATGAATTTCTGGACTCACTAATATTTTCTGAAAGTTGCCAGATCATTTCTACAAACAAAAACTATTTTAAAGCTATTCATGCTAAGTATCACATTTGATTTCTTAACAGTTCACAACCATTGAAAGCTATGGGAAATAGAAACAACACAAATGTACCTGGCTTCATCCTTATGGGATTGACAGACTCTGAAGTGATCAGGCCAGTCCTCTTTGTGCTGTTTCTCCTCATATACCTCATTACAGTGCTGGGCAATGCAGGGATGATACTGATAATTCATCTGGATCTCCAGCTTCACACACCAATGTATTTTTTCCTCAGTCACCTGTCATTCCTTGACCTCAGTTACTCAACAGTCATCAATCCTAAAACCTTAGAAAACTTACTGACTTCTAACAGGTTCATTTCATTCTTAGGCTGCTTCACCCAGATGTCTTTTTTTTTCTTCTTGGCTGTCACTGAATTTTTTTTTCTCTCCTCAATGGCCTATGACCGCTATGTAGCCATCTGTAATCCTCTGCACGAGACTTTGCCGGGCCCTCATTACTGAGTCCTACATGATTGGCTTTACTGAATACTTTGTCAATATCATTTACATGAACAGTTTGCTGTTCTGCAAGTCTAATGTCATCTATCACTTTTTCTGTGACATAACCCCAGTTTTAGCCCTGTCCTACACTAACACTCATGACACTGAAATCATGATATACTTTATCGGTACTTTCAATGTATCGGTGTCTTTTATCACAATCTCTGTGTCCTATGGATATGTTCTGTCTACTATCCTGAAAATTCATTCCACTTCAGGAAAGCGCAAAGCTTTCTCTACTTGTGCCTCCCACCTCCTGGCAGTTACCATCTATTATAGCACTACAATTTTTACTTATTTAAAACCAAAGAAATCTTACTCTTTTGGAACGGACCAAGTGGCCTCTGTGTTTTATACTATGGTGATCCCCATGCTGAATCCATTCATTTATAGTATTAGGAATAAAGAAGTGAAAAATGCTCTCATTAGAGTCATGCAGAAGAGGGAGGACACCAGACAATTGAAATGATGGTGACACTGAAAATATAAACTCATCTTTCTTTCATATTTGGGCATTTAATTGTTTTCTCCTTAAATACAGTAAGATCCATTAACTCATTTGAATTTCTGTTGAGGAATCATTTATTAGACCACAAAAGATCTAGGACATTACCAAAAATATGTTTCAGGCATCCATATAATACTTGGAAGCCATGAAATATGCTTTAAACCTACAGTTTAAATGTATGTGTTTATAAGGGCAGCTAATGTATCAAAAGAAACCTTGGTGCTATGCTTCAAATTGTATCATAGAAATATCTATGCATATTCCAATTTCAGAGAGTTTTATTGTACAGAGCACATTCAGACATCACTTTTTCTTAGAGAAGAAGTATAGCACAGGTGTGGTAGTTAGATTCAGTTGTCAACTTGGCCAGGTGGACGTCCCTAGTTCTGTTGCTGTGGATATGACCCAATGGTACATGAACCTCATCTGTTGTTGATTACAACTGCAGTTGGCTAAGAGATGTGCCTACAGTGATGAATGATGTTTGATTTAATTGGTGGGTGCTCACATGAGAGAATTCAACTTGGCACAGCCCAAGAAGGTCAGCATACCTCATCTCAGCATTCACTGCTCAGCCCAGGCCTTTGGAGATGTAGAAAGAAATCACCCAGGGGAAGGTTTTTGGAACCTAGAGGCCTGGAGAGAAGGCCAGCAGAGACCATCCTGTGCCTTCCCACATAAGAAAGAACCTCAATGGAAAGTTATCTACCTTTCCTCTGAAGAACTAACAAAACAAATCCCATTTTATTAAAAGTCAATCCATCTCTGGTGTGTTGCTTTCTGGCAGCTAGCAAACTAGAACAACAGGCTTAAAGAGTGCTGCTTTGGACTGATTAATTCTGAATTTAGATTATAGATCTGCCAACATTTTTAGCTGTATATCCCTTAGTAAGTCATTGAAAATTGAAATCTAGACTCCTTGAGTATACAAGAAAAATATTTCTAAATCTATCGTTACTTTAAAGATGAAATCAGATGACAATTATAAAGAATATAATGCAGTACTAATAAATTTTGACAATGACCATCATTGTCAGATTGTAAGAATGCTTACATTTTTGCAAAATTTAATACATAATACCCTTTGTTATGAAAATATTCTATGGTGTTTTTATAAATTTTTGATAATTTTATTCATAAATAAACAACCAGCTAAAAAAGGAAAAGAACTGCAATATTTGGTCTTAGAGCAAAGTAGAATATTGTTATAGAAAAAATTTACATAAACATTGAAGAAAAATAAAAAGCTGTATTCTTTATTGTTTGCATGGACGATCACCAGAAATCAAACCCATGTCTCCAGCATGGCAGGCATGAATTCTGCCTGCTGAACCACTGTGGCCTGCCCACAATATAGCTTTACTTTTTTGGGGGGGGAGGGATGCATGGTCCAGGAATTGAACTCGAGTCTACTGCATGAAAGGCAGGCATTCTAACCACCAAACTATCTGTGTACCCTAAAACTATTTCAAATTACAGATATCCTAACCAGTTTTAAGAGTTTTATTCATCATCTTCTAGATTACTCACATATATAGGTTTATATGTATTATGCACACACATTCATATATATATAATTTTTGTCATTGTCTGTTTCTATTTTCCAGCTTTTTTGTCAGTCATTTCTTTTATCTTTGAAACAACAAAATTCCTTTGTTGTTTCAACTTGGGATGTAAATTTTTTCTTGGTACAATAGATAAATCAAGAATCACATCTTGTAATGTTTTAAGTCCTACATTAGAGAAAATTAGCAAAGCTAAGACTTGATAGTGAATACAAATTATGTGACATAACATACACTTTTATCAGGCAGTTTATTAATAGTTCCTCTTAAAACTATCTGTACCCAATCTGAAATGAGATTGGGTACTGATATTTAAAATGAGAACTTTAATTTTATTCTTCTATTCTTTGTATACGTAAGGAAATATATTTTCTCCATTTTCCTCTATTTAATTATTTACAATCAAATCTAAGCAATGATTATTGATGTATTTTTCCCTTCAATGATTTTGTATTTTTTAAATTTTTATCAAGGTTTCCTGGAAGAATTATATTTCTTCATTTTTTTAAATGATTTTTGAAATGGAAACAAAATTCAACCCGTGTTTTAGGATTAAAATTTAAATGAATTATCAAAATGTTATCACTGTTAATTAGTTTATTCAAATAATTAAAATGTGTATTGTTTCCCTCTACAATTTGAACTTACATAAATATTTAACATATATAATCTCCATATAAATTACTTGGTTGTTTGAATTTGGCTCTAAATTCCACGTTGTCTAAAACCTATATGTATTGCAATTCTTCTTTGTTTGGTTTGCAATTTGATATGTCTTCAATATTCACTTTTCAATGATATAGTTTTTTACTAATCTCTCATTTTGTACGTGTTGTTTTTTTTTCTTATATTTACAGGTCCTTTACATATTTTTTATGAAATGTGCTATTCTTGCATTCATTTATGTAAGTTTCTATGATGTAGAAAATGAACTGTATGTTATTGTTTGTATTGACATCGATGGTTATCAGGTTTTCCAATTTTTCAGGCAGTAGTAAGGAAGGAATTGCCTAAGTTTTAATTAAATTTTCACAAACATGTCCTCTTATAATATACTCTAGAAAGCATTTATGATGTTATTAAACACAACATAACGTTTTGGGAATGTGAAAACACAACTATTTATATTATCCCTCTATTTCCCCTATTTCAACAGTGTATATTATATTCTATTTAAGATGTGGTCTGAAGTCTTTGTAGGACAAAATTTTCATTCATGATTAAGTGTCAAAATTCAGTGTATTTCAAAATTAAACTACTTAAGATGATAAAAATGAGGCTGAAATAGAACATGACAAATATGAACAATAGTTTTGTTTACAAAATATTGATTGCTGATGATTGATGATAATCTGTTAAGCTGAAAATAAATTTTCTTTACTGAGCACCTACTGAGTGCCAGGTAATATTCAAGTGGCTTTGGGTATGTAATTCACAAGATAGCTCTTGTTAGTTACCTGCATTATCTACAATTCAATCCTCAGTAGTGGAAAATTATCCTCTTACTTGTTCAGGCAGACTTATGACTAGTCCTGGCAATTTCTGTGTGTGACACACCTGACATTGAATCCATCAGCATATCAGACTGATTCTCTGTGAAGAATATACTTGGAATATGAATTTTTTTAACAATTCTCTTCTCAATATTGTGGCTAAATGAACTATTATCACAGTCTTTATTGCCAGAGCTTTTTGATAATCTCTCTCTTTCTGCCTTATATTCCTTGTGTTTAATCTTAAGGAAGAGGCCAGAATGATGCTGTTAAAACATAGGTTGTATCATATAAGTTTTCTTCACAAAATCAACAACAGTTTCCAGCACATTAACTTTTTCGAAATCCCACACAACCCACATGCTATTTCACTTACATCTTACTTCTATGACTTCATCCTTTATCACTGAATCTGTCTGTCTCATTTTGGAGTTGCCACACTGACCTCCTGACCCTTCCCTCTACACATTAGTTCTTATGCTGCATGGAATATCTGTGATTTCTTTGTCCTCAACTTCCCTTCCCCCAGATAAATGCATGGTTCTTTATTCATTCTTTTACTGTTAAAACCATCCCTTACACCTCATTTAAAATGGCATCAATCCCATCCATCATCAGTCCTGCATTTATTTTCCATAACAGTTATCTCCATCTAGTATTCTGTATATTGTGGTCAAGCCTTCTGTTTCCTCCACTGTGAAAGCTTTATGAGAAAGACATTTTGATGATTATGTTCAATTATGTATTCCAATATTTAGAAGAGTGCCTCATGTATTTGAATCCCTGAATTTTACAGATAATGAAATTGGAGCACAAGAGCTGTGGTAATAGCTTGGTCATGGCCAACCAACAGGTTAAAGGGCAAACTCAAATTTGAACCAGACATACTGACTTTAGAGCTTACATTCTTCATAAACACTTTAAGACATGAATTTATTTTCTACAAATTTATACTTCTCTCATCAGACTTGAAAACATTTAATACATTATTATATTAAAATGTATTACAAATAGAGGGATGAGATGGGTATCTAGAAGACTTTACTAGAACTGCTGATGGAAAATGTAAATTAGGAGATAGCTGCTAAATGTTCTCAAACACTCATGTTTACTACTATTTACAGGAATAGAGGACTCTGTAAGGGTAAGAATCACTTCTCAGGTGATGTGATTGGGCTGGAAAGAGAACTTGTATTAGTCAGGTACAGGTTGGCTGGTGTAAAAAAGGGGATTAAAAACATGGTGGCTGAATAGGAGGGAAAGTATTGTCCTTGGGTATATATTGCAGACTCTAGCTGGTTAGGTTTTGTGACTCTTTTCCTTGAGGTTTCTTTTAAGCTGTTGCTCTACTATCCCCCAAGATTTTGTCCACTTCTGCATGCTTGAAGAGGCTTCACATTGCACTGTCTACCTTCCAGTCTGAGGGGAAAGTGAAATGTTCACATTTGGAAGGCAATTTCAGATTTTTTCTCATTTGAAAGGCCTTTAGGAAAAATTCAATTACTTTAACAGACCTAGGGCTACAGAGGTTACATATTTCTTCTGATGTGAATGAGTATTTAAAGAACTGTACATTTCTTCTAAATTATGAAATTCAACTGCTAAAAGTTCTTTATAATGTTTTCTTACTCTTCTTTTATAATTCATGATTACATTGATATTCTTTCTTTAATTCCTTATGCTGGTAACTTTTGTGTTTTATTGTTTTAGTGGCTATCCAAGGTATTATTAAATGTATGTTTAATTTTTCAGTCTTCCCATAATAATATACCACATGACTAAGTCATTTGAACTATAAAATTGTATAGATTTAATTCTTTCACAAATTATTTTTCCACAATTTTTTTAAGTATGATCTAAACCCAACTATTCCTCATCTTAGTTTTGTTTTAGATAGTTGTTTTCAAAGACATTAAAATTTTTTATATCAAATATTTGTCATTTTTACATTCAATTTTACATTTTTAGCATCATATATATCTATGTTTAGTCTGAACTCTCCTTAATTCAGCATATTCACAGCTGTATAATTTTTAAAGCACAGGTCTGTTGGAAAAAATTATTTTTCTATTTGTGTATGTGTGTGTAAATTTACATAAAAAGTCTTTATTTTATTGTTATATTTGAAAATTGTTTTCTTCAGCTATTGAATTCTGGAATGTAATTTTATCTTTTAGTGTGTAAATATATCTTTCATTTTCTTTAACATGTCATTATTGATATCAAGTCTCTTACAAGACTGTTTTTTCTGTATGTGATACATGCTTTCCTTTGATTGCCTTTATAATTGTAAACTTATCTTTGTTTTTCAGCAGTGACTTTCATAAATCTAGATGTAATTTTTTATGGCTGTTTGTCCTTTCTGTGGTTTTGCTGACATTTATAGCACTATGACATGATGTTTTTCCTAATTTTTGGAAAAGTCTTGGCAAATATACCCTTAATACTTGCTCTGTTTCACTCAACATCTATTCTTTTGTTGAAGTCTATATGTATATCAAAATGTTAGCTATTGTCCCATGCTCTTGGATGACTCTTTCCATTCTGTTTTTATTCAAGTTTCTTTCTGTTTGGATAATTCCAAATTATCCAACAGATAACTCTGTTTGCCTTTAAGTTCATTCTTTCCTCACTGATACTATCTTACTACTAAACTTGTTGAAGGAATTGTTTGTTTCTAATATTGTGTTTCTATGTGTGTGTTTTTTTACAGTTTTGTTTCTACCCCTTCATTGGATACTACCTTATGGTATCCGTCTCTCTGATAAAATTTCTCATGTATCTGTGCATGTTGCTTATTTTCTCAATTAGGTACTAGTATTCTAGTAATTGTAAATGCTCTTTAGTCAAAGACCTCTAGGAGCAACTGTGGTTCAACAAATTAGCTTTACTACTCATTGCAGTGAGAATTGCCATGTGAAATGAACACTTCCTAAGTGAGAGTGTGTTAGAAAGAAGCAATAATGGGATTTAGGTTTTGCTTGAATAATCAATGGAAGTGTGTAAAGAAGCAAAGTTATTTTATAGATTGAACCCTCTCACAAAGCAGGAGCAATTCTTTGATGTAAATCTTAACAATCATTAGAGCAAAGTAAAGATAAAGCTGTAGTTGGTAAAGAAATAGAAGTGTATCCTTCAGTAAGAGAGTGAAAGGAGAGTATCTTTCTTATTTTATGAATCACACTGTGATCCTCCCTGCTCCTAATCTTGTCATGAACATTAGGTAGAATCTTGCAAAGAAGGTATTAAATGTTAAGGAAAACCCCTGGAAAATGGGTTTCTTTCTCTTTTCAACAGACAGCATAGTCCACACTTGATTTATCAATTCTTTCTAATTTAGCTGATTTCTTTGTACTTACTCAAACTATACCCAGTTCTTTCTTCCACTTTCTGAAACTTGAAATGCCTCATTTTTCACATTCACTCTTTGAAGTCTTGTGTTTGCTCAGAATTCAAAGAACTTGAAAGTCTGTAACTTCTATTTTCTGGTGGACTCATGAAAGCTATGATTTTTTACACTGTTGGCTTTCTAAACATTTTTAGAACCAGAGCAATATTCTTCTGCATATTTCTACATGAAAGTAGAAATGGAAATTCTATATTCTCTTTTCAATTTTATCCAGTGTGATTGTTTCAAATATTTCCATTCTGGAAAACTCTATATTTTCCTGACCAGTATTGATCAATTATTCTGATTCTGTACATTGAACATGTAATGGAACATAAGAATATTATAGGTATAACTGATCTCATTCCCTTTGCTTTTCTAAATAATCTCCTTCTTCTTCATCCTATTCTTCCTTTTCCTTTCCTCATTTACTTCCTCTTTTTCTCCTTCTTCTTTCCTCCCACTCTTCCTCCTTCATTTTGTTCTACTTCTACTTCTATAGTTAAAGTCTTTATATTATTGATCAGCCAGGATAAAAAACATGCAAATTCTATGCGTATCAGTCCTCTGAAATATTGGTAAAAAGTAGTGAAGCCAACTCTTCCATACTCCCTAAAAACAATCCTTTTCAGTTTCCCTTAGCATTTACTTAATGTAGATATCCATTATATCATAAAGTATGGCCAGGAAGTGTATTAATCAATGGATAAAAGAAAGAGATAAGTTTGTTCTTTTATTCCAAGTATTGAAGTGCTTTAAAGTGGGTACTCTGCACAGGAAAATTAGTTTTGAATACTGGTATCACTCATATGAGCTATGTAGTTTTGAGCAAATTACTCACAGTTTATATACCTCTGCTATCTATGACAAAAGGTAAGAATGGACTGCCTTCTTGAGTTTGTTATGCACATACAGTGAATGAGTTTATGGAAAATATTCATATATTGTCCAATAACAAATAAGCTGTGTAAGAGTTCTACCTATTGTCCTTAACTCTTACTTATTTCTTGACTCACCATTCATTAAACATATACATATTTTCTGAGAAAACTGTATGATGTTAGAAGTTCATTATGCTCTGCTGATGCAAATGTGTCGTCAGGCAAAATCTTGCCTTTAAGCAAGTTGCAGTGTCTGTGCAGAGGTAGATTTAGATAGTAATCAAACTTTCTTATCAAGAAATATTAAATGATGACTGTATTGAGTGATAAAAAAAAGAGGTACAACATGAGCAATGAAAGTCAAAGAATTCTTTCTTGTTAGGTGATTGACCTGAGATGTGAAATGTGAAATATTATTAGGTTTAGAGCTTAATATACCATTTAACTATATTGACCTGATGAATAGAAAATCATAGAAATTGTTCAACCTCACTTCTGGTTTCTTGTTTAGTAGGAGAAAAATAGGTCCTTCCAATGTTCATACAGAATAAATTGATACCATTTGTCTAAATTTGTGAACTGAATAGATATATTGTTAGGCATAACTGATAGTATTTCTAGGTCATAGTGTTAAGTACAGAATATTTTCTGTTAATTTGAAGAACAACTAAACTGATAATCTGGGGTACAAATATGACAAAAACTTTGCCTTAATAATTTGAAAACCTGATTTTAATGGAAGAAGCCATTCAAAATGATCCTGAAATGCTGCAAATATTTTACTTTTGTAACAAATGAATGTTTAAAAACCTTCTTATGGTTTATTCATTTATTACAGAAAGAGCATATCAACTGATCACAGTAAGGAAAGGAAATTTTAAGAGGCTGTGGTTTCAAATAATTGAATTTCTTCACAACATTATATCCACATTATGCTCAGTGTTTTGATTCTGAATATTTCCTCTTTTTCAAGAAGAATTTTGAGTAGAAATTTAAACCACACTGTGCTATAAAGTAAATTTGTTTCAATTGGACATATGAGTTCTCTTTACATAATTGAATAGAAAGTAAGGTCTTGAAATTTATTGGATTGGATATCAAATTCAAACTTAAGAATTGACTCTTTGATTATCTTGTTTTCATGGGTTTGTTAAAGCGGACTCACAGGAAAATCATCCTTGCTGGGAATAAAGTGAATTTTATTAAAGGAAAGGTAAATTTCCACTCTTATTTTTCCTTCAAATGAACAAATCTTGGCACAAAAATAAGCAAAGCAGAGTACATTAGGCAGAAGTAGGTATGTGTTGAGGTAATGGGAAATCATTTATCAGGGCTTTGCTCATTGGGTGTAAACTTTGAGGAAGGATGACAAATGAAAGTTCTTTTCTTAAATGTGGAGGAAAAATTGAGAGCTATGAAATAAGCAAGAATCTACTTCAGAGGAATTTCCAAAAGTTGGTTAGCTAGCTTTTCAGATCTTGGTCCATAGTAGTCATTTGTACATTATTTTTTTAAGTGTGTTTGCTCTTCTTTAGTTTTATTTATGCACTCTATAAACGAATATTTCTATATCATCTCACTATGCCTTTTGTTCCTTCAGAATGCACCTAAAAAATTTCTGTAGTTGGACAGTGGGAAGGAAATAATGGAGCAAATATTTATTGAATTTAGTCAAAGAGTGCAAAACTATGTCCAGAGGCTAGAACAGATTGGAGAGTGTAAGGGCACATGAAACAAGTGAGGTAACATTAGTGAGACTTTCACATGCATTTAAGAATAGATATTAACTTCATTATGAATAAGACTGAATTTTAAACTATGTGAGTTTATATCAGTGCTTAATCTCCTGACTAATTTCCTCTAAGTATAGTAAATGAAAATCCAATGATATAGAGACTGACAAAACAATGTAAGTTACTCAATGAATATTTAATAGGGATCAATTTGAACATAAGCATAGACATTTGGATGACAAAACTAATTTATATTTATAAAATACTCTATTGGAGGATAGATTAATGTTTCCATGAAAGTATTCTAAGGCACACAAACACTGCTAACTAAAAATAAGATATACTTCCCTAAATTATGACCACATATATATGAATTGATAGCTAGCATTTTTTTGAGTTTTACTCAATGCTAAAATTGTACTTCATTTATGAAACAATTTTTCTTAAACAATTTTTATTACCTCTTTCATATCCCTGTTCTTTAGACCGTAGGTAATGGGATTCAGCATAGTGATACAATAGTGTAAAATATAGACACTGTCATAATCATGATCCAAAATATAGCTGGGAATTGGCCTTGCATACAGAAAGTGGAGTGCCTCATCATAAACTGGCAAATCAGTTAGTGACAGCCACAAGTGGAAAGAATTTTTGCCTCCCTTAAGCAGAATGCATCTTCACAGTGGCAACAGAATGAAACAATAGGAGATCAAAGCACAAATTATACTTGTTATCTCAGTGAAGCCCACAAAGTAGAAATGGAAATGTGTAAGTTGGTTAAGGTGATTGTCACAACAAGAAATAGTAAGGTGTGAAGGGGCCACACAAAAATTGTCTAATTTTATTGGGTGCACAGAAGGGTAGGTTAAAGTAGCCACATTTTAAAGTAGAATCCAAAATGCCATCGACATCAGAGGCAATCATAACTGGCAAATGGACTTGGAGTGACATGTAAACTGAATACGACAGTGGGCTGTAGATTGCTAAAGGACAATCATACACCGCTGCGGTGAACAAAAAGCACTCTATAATCCAAAAAGGTGAAAAAAATAAACAAGTGTTTTACACAACTAAAAAGCAAAATGCCTTTATTCTCTGCCAGGAGATTAACTAACATTTTGGAATTGACAAAAGAAAAGCAGGCATTCAAGATTGACAATGCATAAGTAAATAGAATATGGGATTGTGAAGCCAAAAATACCCAATGACCAATAAAATCAGTTCCAAATTTCCTACCAGAATAAAAAAATAAATTGTTGAAAAATAAAAAAATAGGATGACTTGCAGAATCATCAAAATCATCCATGAAACCCATGACTATAAACATAACTTCAATCATATTCTTCAATGATATCCTATATATATACAAATCAGATGGCAACTTTGAAATGTCATTATATCTTTAAAGATCCTCAAAGCAATATACTGAGATATTATTTTATATTAAATTTCATAAACACAAATGAATATTTTCATCTTAAACTCAAAATGTTATTATGGAAAGCACAAATCCAAATACTAGCCTATGTTTGCTACAGTGTGCATAAAATCCCTTTCTTTAATAGTTGTAAATATATATATATGTTAGTGAACACATTCACATCCCAAAATTATATTCAATTTAAAGAAGAAGCAGGCATGGCAATTATGCTATTTTAAAATGTTTCCAGATGATTACAAATTTAGACAAGTTAGACTCGTCAAATTGTCTAACACAGCAGCGCTTTTTATCAAATGACTTTGTGCTCTTTCCCAACAGTTATGTTTTTCCATTAGTCTTTTAGGTATAGTGGTGTACAGGGCAGAAGAAAGTATTCTTGAGGGAGATATACATTATTTGAAACACAAAACAGTGAAATGCGTTTTTAAAATCAGTTTTCTTTCTTGAAATATCTATCAATAAATTGACTAATTTGGGTTCTTTGCAGCATGTTTCACCATTATTAATGGCTTTTCACATTGTGACAGTGGTAGCATAAGGTCCTCTATTCATATGCTCATTATCCCTCTGATGTCCTTGTGTGGGTTTCTGCAACATTTTTCTGTCAGTAAGAAAACATGGTCATTTCATTAATATAATATCATTGTTTATGTAGTCTTCAAAATAACTCTGAAATATATATAACTCAATGAGCATTAAGAAAATTGTTTTAAAAGCTATTGCTGAAAAACTTAAATCATGATATTTTCCATATGTAATATTTGATTACTAATATCTTTTTATACCATCAAATTTGTTTCTGACTTAGTAGAATGTGAAGAAAGAAAAGTCTTATATTAGGGCTCTCTAGGTAACCAGAACTGGCAGGAGATGTCTATCTGTATCTGTATTTTTATCTGTAAATATAGATTGATATATAATGTAAATATTATGAGATTTTTAAAATTAGAATTGGTTCATGTGACTATTGTGATGATTAAGTCCAAATTCTGTAGGGCAGGTCACAGGCTGATAACTCCAGTGAAGATTTATAATAAATTTCCAATGAGACCAAACAACTGGGCACCATGACATGCCCACCCAATCAGTGTTATCCAATCAGATAATAATGAGTCATAGTCAGATAAACCTGCAACGGTCTGCTTTTAGGAATCAGTCACCAAACCTCCATTCTGCCATGAATACCAGTCTCCTGACCTCTGCCCTGAGGAACCTGCCATCCAACTTATATCTGAAGTGATTCCCGCTATGCCTAATCAACCTGTAACCAACTTCTCTGAAGTAATAGCCCTTGCTCCTTTATTTTAAGAGAGTAGTCCTGTCTCACAAGTTGAAACTGAAGTAGAATGTCCTCAGGTGGCTGGTTTGCAAGACCCTTGTAATTTATAGCATCTCCAGCTCTTTGCACCTACAATCAACAGTAAAGTTTGCCCACTACAATGTGGGTGTGTCTCCATCCAATTAGTTTGATGTTTAATAGCCAGAACTGAAAACCTCATAAGTCAAAAAGAAGAATTTCTGCTTCTACATCACCTAGCCATCTTCCTTTGGGAAATTCAACTTCACCTTCATGTGTGTTTCCAACCCACAACTGATGGTACATAGTCCAGACTTTGCAATCCCACAGTTACAACATGAGCTAATGTCTATAATAGATTCCTAAATGTATATCATGTCATCTCTTTCAAAAATCCTTAGTTTAATAGCCTTTCATTATAAATATCACAAAACGTGTGGGCTTAAATAACAGCAATTTATTGGTTCATGGTTTTAAAGTCTATATATCCAAAACCAAGCTATCAAAAATATTTGCTTTCTCCCTAAAGTCTGTAGATCTCAAATGCTGGCTGCTGATATCCTTGGGGTTCCTGGGCTTGTATCTTTACTTTATAAAGCATGGATATCTCTTTCTCTCTCCTGTGTCTGCTCTAGCTGTTCCTGGTGATATCTGGCTTTTTCCTGTGTGGCCCTCTCCAACCTATGGCTTCCAGTAACTTCTCTTCATCAAGTCCCCAGTAATATCAAGAGCCACACTTCTTCATTTAGGCCACTTTACTGCTTCAGAAATATAGCCTCAGGTCCCACAGTGTCAACACCCTTGCACAGGAACCCAAGGAATACCTCAGGAAGACATGGAAAAAAGGTTTATTTGGGTTCTTACATATTTAGGAAAGCTTACATACTGGAGATGCAGTCCAGAGTGGCAGCTGGACCCCAAACAGAGCTCTGTAGTATACAACAGGTTACATGGTGCTTATGTAGAAGAACAACAAAAGCACAAAACCAAACCATGCATGAATACAAGACTTATTTATCACTCTCAGGAATGTGCATGGGACCATCTGGTGCACATTTGCAGGGGCTTTGTACAAAACAATCCCATCCCTGACATTCAAAGGGCAGGGCTTTGACCAGCGTCATCTGCTCTGTGTACCAGGTACATTCTGATAAAACAAATATTCCTTTTTTGCTTGATGATTGGCCAGGGCCCTTGGAACACTTTCTGTACTGTTTCAATAAACAAGAGGAGGGGGAAATAATGGGTGCACATGAGAAACTATTTGCTTTATTTTCCACCCTAGAAATCTTGCTAACCCTTACAAATGGGCAAAGCATGACCCTATGGCAGAGGAAGTAGGATGTTAAATGATTGCCTTGTTTCTGGTAATGGGACACTGGAAGTGGTGGCTCAGGCAGCACTATTGTTATTTATAATTTTTCCAACAGGAATTGATACTGCAGGGTATGAGGCTGTTTGGTTGGTGTTAATGATTTGGTTGGTTTGTAGCAGCATTTTACTCCAGCCTTTTAAATTGTTTACAGGTATTGGCAACTTCAGTTGTTTTACAGCTCCATTCTTCCACTCCACCATATCAGCAGCTATTCAATAATAGGGTAGATGGAAATTCCATTTCATGTCATTTTCCTCTGCAATGTCTTGTGCTTCATGGCTGATGAAATGGCTTCCTTGGTCTTTGTTGATAGTGACAGAGTCCATACTTTACCCTGGATGGTGTCTTTCTGAGTGCTCTCTTTGCTGGGAAGGCCTATAGTAAGCATGTGGCTGTGTCCACACATACCAGAGCACGTTTTTTGTCCTTCTGATACTGGTAAGTTTCTGATATAACCCATTTGTGCTCTGGTGCATGGCTGATTTGTTCATTCCAATTGTTCTTGTCAATGAGGCACTGACTGAGGTCATTGCATCTGGCATGCATGGCACTGATTGCAAGCTGTCATGATACCTGAATATTTCAACAGCAGTCCCATATTCTTTGAGAAGAACCGTAGGCCTTTTGTCCTTTGTGACCCACCATACAGTGCAGCCATGTACCAATATTGTACACCAGCTCTCCTTCCAGTACTCCAAAACAAGCTAGTTGATTTGTTTGCTGATTTTCCAGTGGAGTTTGAGCTATATGCACAGGTACATGAAAAACAAGCACTTCCATTCCTCTTAAACAGGCTGCAATTTGTTTCTATATTTCTTGTGTCCATAAGGGTTTATTTAGATCCCTCAAGTGTTGACTCTCCCATTGAGGCCACCACATATTCAGGCCCTGATATATGGTCCAGCTGTCAGTACAGATGGTTATTGGAATGGCTTCATGCATCAGCACTAGCCAAGTGGCTCATGGATCAGCCCACTGATGGCTTTGCAACATACAATCTTCTATCCAGATGGTGTCAGTATTGGGCTGCACTGCAGTAGCCCCAGTGCATGAATTGCCCACTGACCTAGTGGGGTGCCAGGCACCATCCAAGATAAGCCCTATTACTTCCTTTATATTCTCAGCAAAATCCATGTGTCTGGCTACAGTGTTATCAATGGAGTGTGGATTAAGGATGTTGTACTTCTTGGGTTCAAGATGGCATTTAGTTCAGCACTCAGAGGACAACAGGCTATAGTCCCTCACTGTTGTAAATACACCTACCATCTTTGCTTAGTAAGACCTCTGACACACTGTCTTCTTAAATATGTCTCTGGTCTATCAGCAATGGGAGTAGAGTATGGACTTTGCAAGTCTCTTTTGCAGGGCATTGTATGTGGCAGAGCTGGCATTCTAGAAGTCTACATCTGTTTTCTGCTTCTTTCCATAGTTGAGACCAATATCATAGGTACCTTGTATTTCTTTGCCTCTGCTTAAGGCCTCTTCCATAACCCTCTGGGTAGCAGGCAATGTTCAATTCGCATGACTGTCCCAGCATTAAAACTCATAAGGCTTGTATTTGCTTACTGCTATCTTAGTACTATCTATCTACTGTTGAAAGTCTTCCACATCTGACATTCCCCAATTCCACATAGCCCCCTTCTTCATTAACTGGCATATGGGGCTTAATTATTGGGCTAGGTGGTGTATAAAATGCTATCCAAATATCAACAATCCTACAAAACCATGGAGTTGCTTTGATGTTTAGGGTCAGTGGAAATGCTGGATCTTACTAATAACTGCTTTCAGGAAATCCAAGTCTTACCAGACCATGTAACACTCAAGTATTTGACTGAATCTCCTGGCCCTTGTAGTCTGCTATCATTTATAACCTACCCTCTGCTTTTGTGATGAGCCACTAGAGCAGGTAGCAGCCACGTCCAGTAGCTGGAATGAGTCAGAGGATAGCACAACATTAACAATGTAATGGAACATAGCAACCCCTTCTGGGCATACCCTTTTAGACAAATTGACAGTTACCATTCTGTGACAAATTGTGGGTCTGTGGGGATATTCTTGTGAGAGAAATTTAATGGTTCATTAATTCCCTTCCCTTGTGAAAGCAAACTGGCCTTCACATTTGGAACTATGGTTATGCTAAAGAATACTATGGCCAGGTCCAAAACGAAGTGATGGGTACCCAGAGCCTCTCCTATTTATTCCATCAATTGGGCAATATGTGGTATAGCAGCATGTAGAGGCAACACAATTTTATTTATTTCCTAATAAGCTATAATCCTCCATGAACTTCCTGGGTTTCTTACAGGCCAGACTGGGCTATTACAAGGATTTTGGGCCAGCTGGATAAGGTTTACATGATGGAGTTCTTTGATGATTTCACTATATTTTGTCTTATGTCCCCTTAGGCAGTTGGTATTACTTTATAACTACTGTATGATGGGGAACTGGAAGTTTAATGGACTCCCACTTAGCTCAACCTCATATAATTAATTTAATTAGTTGTGCAATGGCAAAGTTTACTTTCTGATGCTGACAAAGCTAATCCAGATAAGATACCAATTTCCAAACTGTACTCAAGTTTAGGGGTTATATATAGGTCATAGCTCTAGGGAAGCAATCCAGAAATTTGCATTACAGGAGAGACCTGCTGCACCTTCACTGTGCCACCTCTTTATAAATCAATAGCCAGCAGGGATCCTGGAAAGAAATTTACATTACCACACATCAGGAAGTATTTTGCTCCCATATTCACCTAGAGTTAAACCCTTCTCTTTATTGTTAGGAAACCAATGGATAGTGAGTTCACCATGAGACCTAGGTCTCCTGAAATATGCCTGATCTCTAGTTGACTTCAAAAGCTCTAGCCCCCTTTTTAAAATTTTCTTCTACCTTATTATATCATTCATGTGCTTGCTTTTTTTTATTCTGTTATGTTTAATTTTCAGGATACTGTTTTGTTCCATTATACCTTTTGAATTTAAATACCATGATATAGAGTTTAATTGCAATTTTTTTATTCTTCCATATTTCAATGTGATATGTATTGTGACTGTTACCAGTCAAAGGCCATGAATTCTTCGGCCCTACATGCTCAATAACCAAGTCCTGAGACACTGGGGTTACAAAGAAAGAAAGAATTTATTACTACTATTACACATATTAGGAGAGCAGATGGTCTAAGGCCCAAAGCTGTCTTCCTGAATGGCAGGATTTTGGGTAGTTTTATTAGAAAAAAGGTAGGCAGTGTTTAGGATAATGAGCAGCGTGGCTCCAGATAATGTAATAAGAAGGAAGTTTTGATTATTGAGCCTATGCAGATTGATTACATGCTTAGTCACAGAATACGTATAAGAAAATGGTGGAATGAGTTACAGGTGACTTGTAGGCATGTCAGGAGGGCCCTGGGCCACCATTCTTAGTCACCAATATAATTTGGGCTACTTTAAGGCAGACCCTGAATGACAGCTTTCATTAACAGCCATCAGGGGCTCTCTTTAGTGATTACAAGACTCTAAAGTTGGAGAACTGGATAACTAGGTAGAGATGAAGGTTAGTCACAAGGTTTTTACCCACAACAGGGGCAGAAGATAAGGGTTATTCAAACATTATCAGAGATCAAGGTAGTTGAATTATAATTCAGAGCTTTTAGGTATCTCTGTGCCTACTCCAATATACCAGAAAACATAAGAAATATTTAGATCAAACTAATCCTAATTTCTTGGTTACAGGATTTTCAGAAGGAGGTATAAACATAAGCTAGGAATGAGACAAAATTATTCTTCCAGTTTCATGCTCAATGATTCACTATCAATTTTCTAGGATGGACAAAAGATATTTTCCTGTGTACAGCTACTTTAACACTAGGCTCTATGCCTACTCAAAGTAAAATAATCCACTCTGAAGGAACAGGAAGGAAGTACTGTGTATACATAAATGGTCATGGAAAGCTTAGTGGGAAAGAAATCTTCAACCATCTAGTATTTTATATTTTGATATAATGAGTGACAGAACTAACAAACTAACCTAACCTGTCATGGCTGATTGAACCTCACCCACTTTGGTGAACTGGAGGGCCCCACCTGCCTATTCTTAACAATCTCCAAAGCATATCAAATGTTTAACCACAGATGTGTAACCACAAAAGACATTCTTCTTTCTTTTCTTTTCTTGATTTCAATAGACTCTGCTCTATAAATATGCCAATCTCCTTCCCCTTAGCAAAGTTCTTGTTTCAGTCAACTTGACTGCTCTTTGGGCCATTCCTCTCAAGATCTCTAATAAAGTTTGACTTGATCAAGCTCTTAGCTATGGCCCTACAGTGTCCTTGATATGGTCCCACACCCCAGTCTCCCATCTCCCCAGGACAGAAACAGCAGACCCACCTGGGTCCTGTTTCTGCTGTGGCAACCAGGGGCACTGGACAAAAGCTTGCTCAAACCTTAAACCTCCCTCCAAGTCATGCCTGAGTTGCAGACAATGGGGGCATTGGAAAGTGGAGTGATAAAGGGTGGACACCCCACTCACAGAAGTTTCCCAGTCTCCCCACTTACAGACACCCCACTTACAGACATCCCACTTACAGACACCCCACTTACAGTCTCCCACTTACAGAACCAAAAACCCCTTTCTGAATTTACTGGAATGAGGAAGCCTGGACCCTACTGCCCTTGCCACTGAGTGTGACAATCCCAGAGAGCCCAGGGTAGTAAGGATGGTGGCTGGCCATATCATTTCTTTCATGGTCAACACTGGGACATCTCTCTCTCTCTATCTCCTAAATACATGTTAGGGGCCCACAACAAAGGATCCCAGCCCATAGTAGGAGTATCGGGAACTACTACCTAACCCCACAAAATCTCTTTCCTCCTTTGCTCCTTCAGGGATCTCACATTCACCCACACATTCATTATCATCACCACCTTCCCAGTCCCCATTTTAGGAAGAGATATGCTCCATAAGTTTGAGCTTCCCTCCACATCCCACCCCTATAAGAAGCTGCCATCTTTTTGCTCCAAACAGCATAATGAGGGCAGCAATCCTGGACTGACTCCCCACTCCCCAGACCTCTAGATCCCATGAGCCCCCCATCCCATCTGACCCCCACAACAACACTGCCATTTAGGACACAGACCATCCTCAAATTTTTTCTCATCATAAGCTCCAAATATCAATTTCATCATCACAGTGCCACAATACCCTCTCTCTCCTCCTACCCTTCAAGGCCTCCACCATCTAATCTCCTGCCTTCTCATGCCTCACCTTCTGACCCCTATCCATGCCTGCTACAATGAACCCTTTCTGGGAATAACCTCCACAATGCCTATCCAAGGCCCTGCCCAAACCTACATATTTCTCGCCTATCAGGATCTGCTGTGTGTGTCCCATCCCTTTTTCCTGGAATCAACCCCAGCCGGAAATCTAGCTTTATCCAAGTGTACTATTACCCTATAACTCTCGACCCTTACATCCTGCATCCAATTCTCATTACAGATCAAAGGAAATTCTGGAAAACCCATAGCTCTGGATCATGTCCTCTCCCCACCATACTCAATGAAACTATCAAACCTGGAAGCTATTACTGTCAGGGCAGAGGACATCACCCCAATATGCCAGGTTTAAGACCACTCTTAGCCAAACTCCTGACTAGTGAAAACCTTTGGTACTTTGTTGACCTTGACACCTTAATGCTGCAACAAGAAACCCCTTCTCCAAATATTACAGCCCTAACAAAAATTTAATCCCTTATGGCCATGCCCTTGGACACCCCATCTCCTTCTGGCACACCAGGGAAAACACAAAACACCAAGGAGCAGGTTAATTCTTCCAACTTTCCAACATTAAGTTGCTCCCAGCCTACTTATCTGGACTCTTCTGGGTGTGTGGTTCAAGTGCCTCTTTCTGTGTCTCCCCACCAACCAGACAGGAATGTGAACTCTAACATTTCTATCACCCCAAATAACCCTAATTCCCCTGACACCCCTATTCCCACAAAACTGGTAAAAAACATCCCCCTCAAAATCAAAAGAGCCATACAGCTAATCCCCCTACTAGCCACGCTTTGTGTTTTCTCTGGGGTAAGTATGGAAAGAGCAGAGCTAGGTGTGTCGTTACACAGCTTTACCAATCTGTCACAACAACTGGCTTCAAATCTCTTATCTTAAAACAGCTTATAGCTCTACAGGAATAAGTAGATTCCCGAGCTGCAGTAGTCTTACAAAACAGGCATGGGTTCAAACTCTTAACAGTTGCACATGGAGGCAGCTGTGTAATAGTTCAAGAACAGTGCTGTTTTTACACTAATCAATCCACTTAATCTGATATGGAAACCAGTGCCTTAGAGACCTGGGCACTAAAATCAAGGACAAACCTTGCCTAGCTCCTTATGGGCACTAGGTAATCTCCTTCCTTGGTTCATGCCCCTTATAACTCCCTTCATATGTCTTATACTAATTCATATTAATTTTCTTTCCTTCCATGATTTGTAAACCTCCTACAAAACTTTTTTTTTCTGGATGAATGACTGCCATCTCCTGAGCCACACTCAAGATCAGATGAAAGCAAAGTTTATAGTTCTAAGGCTGTGAAAATGTCCAATTTAAGATAAGGATATGAAAATGTCTAAATAAAGAAGAGTTTACCTTCACTCAGAAAAGGCTGATGAAGTTCAGGGTTTCTCTCTCAGTTGGATAAGCACATGGAAAAGTCTGCTAGCATTCTCTCCTTGCTTTTTGTTTCATGAAACTCCCCTAGGAGTGTTTTCCTTCTTCACCTCCAAAGGTCTCGGGCTGCATGGGGTCTGTTCATTTTGGTGGCTCTTGTGGCTCTTGAACTGTCTCAAAACTGTTTCCCTCTTAAAGGCATCCAATAAGCAACCCCAACTTGAGTGGGTGGAGACACAACCCCATGGCAAGGATCTAAGCAAAAGTTACCACCCACAATTGGTTGGGTCACATCTCCAAGGAAATAGTAAAAAAATACCATGCAGGAACATTGAATTAGGATTAAAGGACATAGATTTCTGGAGTACACAACAGATGCAAACTAGCACACCTGTGACAATCTCACTACTAGGCATATACTTAAATAATTGAAAGCAGGGACTGAAGCAGATATTTGCACGCTGGTGTTCATAGAGACATTATATATATTTGTTAAGAAGTGGAATCAATCCAAGTGTCCATTAAGTGATGAATGAATAAATAAATGTGATAGATGCAATGGAATATTACTGGGTTGTGAAAAAAAGAAGTGAAGTCTTAATGCATGTGACAACACAATGGAATTTGAGGATATTATGCTGAGTGAAATAAGCCTGACACAAAATGACAAATATTGTGTCATCTCATTAATATGAACTAATTACAATATAGAAACTCAGAGAGCTGTTATCTAGAATACAGGTTACTAGAGAGTGTGTGGGAGTGAGTTATGGGAAGTTAAGATTTAAACATACAGGATTCTTATAAGAAATGTCAGAAAGGTTTTGTTAATGGTTGGTGATGTATAACATTGTGAACACAATTAGCAGCTTAATAATGATAGTTCTGGATGTCATTAAAAGTGGAAATAGACTGAAAATATGGTAACATGATAAATAGTTTTTAAAAATCTGTGGAACTACACTATACAAATATTGAACCCTAAGTGAAAGTATAGTACTTTTCATAAAATGTGCTAAGATCAATTGAAATCAATTTTCCACAAGTAGTTGTTTGTATGTGGCATATATTCAAGTAGTTGCTAGTAGGTGGTGTATTGGAATCTTGTCTTTGATATTTTATACCTGATTGTTCTGTAAACCCAGAACTTCTCTAATAAAAATAAAAAACCTCCTGAAAAGAAAAGGAGTCTTCATTCTTGGGAATTGAGAGACTGGTTATGTCATATGATGACATTCTGTGTGTATGTATATATGTTTATATATATATATATACATTAGACTTTGCATTTGTCTTTTCTTCTATTACATATTTTAAGGATTTTGACTTCTGCAAGTTTCATTTAAGAACATAATATTCATGTGCTTCATGCTGACATTCAATTCCCTTTAATCTGCTCAAATTTTATATTCTTTTCTCTATCAATTTTGTGTGCAAGATTTCCTCAAGTTCAGTGATATTTTTTCTGCCTCTTGAAATCTGCTGCTGTATGTCTAATTTTTATGTTTTCTATTGTGTCTTTCATTCTACTAAGTTCTGTTAATATTTTTCACGCTTTCAAGTTCTTTATGGTTACCCTGTGTCTTCTATATATATTTCATCTACTTTGCTATGTTTTCATTAACTCATAAAATTTAGAAGATTTGTTTGAACATCCTTAATTAGTTGTTTCAACTCCTGTGTTTCACTTAAAATTTTAGCTTTTTCCTTTGACTATGTCTTACCATCAAGCTTCTTAATGTGAATTTTAATTTTTGCTAGGGTCTAGACATTTGATTCTCTTGATTAGTTTATTCTGGAAATTGATTTCTCTCTCTTGCCTATGGTTTTTGTTCTTGCTGTTGATTGGCTTTGTGTTTTGACTCTTCTTTGACACATAGTTGAATTTATTTTAGAACTTTAACATGGGTTGTGCTTAACTGCCAATTTTTTCAGCTGCTATTTATATGATTCTTGCCTGGCATTTATGGAATGATTTTTGAGTTTGTCCAATTTCTGCTGTTGTTTCACCCCCAGGAATATGCTTTCCCTTCCCTCTTCCTCCTCAGGGAATATTGATCTGCTGTGCTTGTTTTCCTTTTCCTTTTTTTTTTTTTTTTGCCTCTCTATATTTCCACACTTCTTTTGTTACCTCTAGCAACTTACAGTTGGAGGGTTGGTTTTGAGAGGAGGATATCCCTAGAGCAGATCTACACCAGTCAGATCTTTTTCCAGAGAAGGTGTGTCCTAGACTCACGAAGTGAGTTGAATCAAGAGCCTAGTTCCTGGAGAAGAGATTCAACAGGGTGCCAGTCTTACCTGTGAAGCCTCCTGATTCTGTGATTTTCCTGTCCTGACCAGCAGGTGGCACTCTTCAGCTTGCTGTGCCCCACAGGCCTAAGGCTGTTCTGTGCCTTTAATTTTCAGCTGATCCCACCCCTTCCAGGGGTTAATTGTGACAGTGGCTATGGGGAAATCAAGTTGAAACTGCTTCTATTTTCTTAACCATGGAAAGTTTGAATTCTCTCAATAACAGCCAACTCCTCTACTGGGCCACGACCCTCCTTTTTTTGGAGGAAGTTTCTTTTTAAACCCCTGTTCCCTGTGGACTGGAAAAGGTGTGATGACTCTCAAACACCCCGAATCCCATCCCTGCCAGTGTCTGGTTGAGACTAAGACTGGTCACTGCTTTTTGAATATTGAAGCTTTGTCTAATAACTCAGCATCCTGGGATCTAGATTTTCTAAATGACAGCTGACACTTGAGCTCAGCACTGCCATCCTTTACTTGGGGAGTATCAGCCCTCAGAGAGCTGTCTCCACTGCCTGAGTGGTTGCTCTGCTTTTCAGCCAAACCTGCCTCAGCTTCTACTTAAGGCAGGGCTGAAAATGGAGAATTCTGACTGCTTTCTTTAATGGGCTTCTTTAAAAAATGAAACAACTCTCAGAGTTGGACCCCAGAACCTTGGGTCCTCCAATTAAGAGCCAGAGTTGGTACCTGGCTCTATCTTCCCCTTTTCTTGGCGTGAAGCTGTCTTTCAGCAAACTGAACTCAACCAACTCCAGAAGTCTCTGTCTTCCCATCATCCCTGCTTCCTCCCTACTGGGAAAGAGAATGGAACAGAACTCTCCATTTCTTTTGCACTGTAATTTTATCCATGCTCAGACCTGGTATTCAGCAATCTGAATTTGTTAATCAAATCCAAAAATGGTGCCTAGCTAAGTTCCCCTTCCCTTGCTCTTAGGAGAGAAGATTTCTGCTTCTGGACACTGAATCCTAACTCAGCCTACTTTGCTTAAGAGGGTGGGGCACTAGCCTTCACAGCATGGAAGGATTTGCTTATAGCTTTTCATTGCAATTGATCAGTCTCACTCTTCCACACTTTACTGGCTAACATATGATGTATATCTGGCCTCCAAAGTCCCTCAAACAGTTTTTATAGACATTTCTTGGCTATTTAATGGTTGCTCTGGATAATGGGTTAAGTCCTAAACTCCATACATTGCCATCTTCCTGTTTCTTTCAATGCATTACTCTTGTTTATGTATTGTTGATTATGGATTTAGCAAAATAGCAAATAAATAGCCATGATCTAAGCCATAATTAATGTAGCCACAGAGAATAAGTATAAGAGTCACAGAGAAATGAAAAAATATGTATATTTGCACCTAAACATAACTTAATACTTAACAGTAAGAAGGCAGGGAAAAATGAAAGTTGAAAGAAAAAAATATATTTCTTGGATAGTCCTATGGTTAAATAAATTTATAGTTAAAGATTTACCTGTATTATATCCAAAGTTTCATTTATTATCCCTTAGATATACTGGTTGGAGACTATATTTTATTTTATGTTATTAAATAAAGAATATTTTCAATTTTTTTATGTGTTCACCCCATAGAAATTTTGAGTTTGTTCTGAGGACAGATACTATTCTCTAAAAATGTTCTGTAAAATATTTAAATTTGTGATGCTATTCAATTTCCAGTTTTATTCTTTTGATATGGATCTCACCTAAGAGAGAAAGGAATTTGGAACAGAAATAATGATGGAAGGAAAAGGAAGCTCAATTTCAATGCTCCTCCAGGAAAGATGATAAAGTCAAAAGTACTCAGAAGGATTGCCAATGTCAAATGAAAATGTTTTCATAGAATTAGTGAAAATAACAAAGGCAGAGATAAAGAGAAATGCCTAAATGAGGTTTCAGAAAAGGTTTCAGCAAGTTTAGGTTGAAGTCTAAGTAATGGAAATTCTTTAAAAATAAAAAATTCAATATAGAGCCCAAAATCACCTACTCTAATTAAGTGAATATTTTGAGTGACTATAACATTATAAAATACTTATATTTTTTCATTTAATTAAATAATGTGTTAATGACAAAGATTTTCTTTTTTAAATTTTAAAGCACTATAGCAGCAGGAAGGAGTTTCATGAATATTAAAGTATGTTGAGACAAAAGTGTTTATTTAGATGTAGTAAAACCAGAATTGAAAGGAATGAAATATTTAATTTGGTTATACATAGAAATCAATCTACTATTCTTTATAAATTAATAGGACTCAATAGACAAATATCAGCCCTTATACAATTCTTGCCATCAGTTCAATGATGTACCTGAGACCACAATGGTGAATGATAAGTAAAATACAGTTTGGAATCTGAAACTAGGTGTGTGTGGCCAGCTCCACGATTGAAAGTTATGTGTGATATTAGGTTTTCTGTTCAATGTTCACTTCTCTTTAAGATAGTAATAAATTTGAAGAACCATGAAGATAAATGGAGGAGAGGTAGATTAATGAAATATATAAACTAGTCCTATAGAGTGAATTTCCTTTTAATATTTCAATTGTACATATAAATAGAGGCATACAATTGAACTATCATCAATTTATTTATTTTTAAAATGACCAAATATTGGCCAGGAAAATTAATATTATAATCAAATCATTAAAATTTGTGGGACCAGAGCCTTGAGCCAGGTAATCCATCCTTAATCTACCTGCAATGTATTTTTATGTGGTTAGCAATATGAATGCACACATCCAATCTGGTTTAAATCCAGTAATTCATAATATGACAAAAACAGCTATGATATGGCTTATGTGATCATCTTCTACCATTTCATATCTCAAAATAATATAATTTTATAAATGTTATCTGTATGTTTTATATACATTTATATGTACATTTACTCTGGAGAACAAAATAAAAGTTATGTTAAATGTGATTAAGTCAAGCCAATATTAGTATACATTGAGGGAAGTCAGAATATAGAAAGAGAAAGTGTCTGTAATTCTTAAAGTATTTAATAATAGTGAGTAAACCTTTAGAAATTAAAGAATATTTTATAGATAACGCTTTAATAGAGCCAGGAAGATGGCAGAATAATATAGATTGAGTTTATCCCTGCTCCAAAGAACAGCTAAAGGTATGGGAAGGCAACTGAGACAGGAATTCCAGGGTGTAAGTGACACAGGAGGGTCTTCTACACAACATATGGAGGCCCTGGTGGGAAAAGCTGAAGAACTGAGACACAGAGAACCTGAGGCCATCCAGCTGGTGCAAGCAGCTTAGTGCACCCTTTTCCATATAGAAATCTGAAGTCTTCGAGAGTGCACGAATAGGGAGACAGGAACTAGGATGTAAGCCAAGCCATGTTCCTTGAATGCCTTACCCGCATCAGTGTAACCTTGTAACCCGTAACTACCCCCACACCCCACATGCCTTAATGTTGTCACCTGCTCCCCTCCCCATGCTACAAGATCCCTCACATGGCCACTCCCTCCACACATAACTATCCCCCACCCCCACCCCAACTGTGTGCATACCTGCCCCAGCCCACCCACATCTCCTGCATAAAAGCTTTCACACGCACTGTTCTTGAGGACCACCACCTCCTCCCTGCCCCTTTCAGGTTCTTGTCAGTGTATAAAGGCTGAAGGTGCTTACCTTCATACCCAGGCTAAACCTGCCACCAGCCCATACAGTCACACAACCCCACTCTGGCCACCTTGAGCTCTGCACACATATACATCATTTAAAGCACTCCTAGATCCCTGCACACAAATGACCTCCAGTCATAGGCACCAGCTCTGGGCAAGCACTGGCCTGCACATCAAGGCCACACCTACAGGCACAACCCTTGCCCACTGCCACTGATCTATGTGGCACCTAGACCAGCACACACCAGGGCCTCATCTCCAGACCCACACACCTGCACAGCCACATCCTCCCCATCGTTGGGCAACCACCATCTGTGCACTGACTTCTTGACCCCTACACCTCAGCCCCTGCCCCACAAACATGTGCACACTTGTCCCAACCACCATAGCACAGTGCCTTCCTCTTACATATGGCAGGTGTTCCCATGTGCATTTGTGTTACATAACCCCTGCCCTGCACACATGTACTAATGTTCCTTAACCCCCTCCACACCTGTGCATCCATGTAAGGGCACTGTCCACCACCCACATCCCTCAACCCCCATGAACTTTGCCCATCCCTACACACTCCCACATTTGCATCCAGGGTACTCTGGATCTCCTCTGTGCAAGGATACACCCATGACCAGATCCTGTGTGCTCCAACCTCGCAGCTACCTATGATAACCCTGATACCCACATCACCCATGCTCCATGTTCCCACTCATATGTTACCTGCACACCAGTCCCTGTGAATCCGCACAGCCTCTGTATTTGCCTCCCACAGCACTCTACCCCTGTGTCCCCCATGCTGCATCCTGCTTCTATGCTCTAAGTTCTACTTGAGCTGTAGCACATACCCACAGCCCCTGAACCACATCTCTACAACCCCGTGACCTGTACCCCATGCTCATAGGCACCAGTGTAGAGTCACCAACCTGTGCCTATACCTGTACTACAACACATAACTGCCATGTTGTGCCCCACCCTGTACCCTGCATCTTGCTCCAAATCCATCCTGCAGATACAAAACTTTAGACTACTGAAAGAAATCAACTTCCAAAGCAAATCAATCAAGATATTTACATGCTATAAAGAAAATAAAAGATCACTAAGCATATCATGATATAGACAGATATAGCCCAGCCTAACAACCAAATTAAAACACAGGAAGGAAAAAATAAAAAAAGAAAAAACACAGGAGGAGACACAGACTTCATAACAGGTAATCAAAGATGTTATGTAGGTCTACTAAATAAAATAAATGAGATGCTTAATGACATAAAGGAGATTAAGAAGACACTAGAAGAGCACAAAGCAGAAATTTGAAAGAACAAATAGAAAAATAACACATATCAGAGAGATTAAAGTTGCTACAGACCAAATAAAAATATGCTAGAGACACACAAAAGCAGATTTCAAAAGGCAGAAGAAAGAATAAGTGAAGTAGAGGACAGAACAATTGATTGAACATAAAACAACAAATGACAAAAAAGATGGAAATTTTGCATTGGATCTCAGGGAAATGATAGGCAAAACAAAGCAGACAAATATAACAATCATTGTTGTCCCAGAGGAAGAAAGAAAGAGTAAGGGCTAAGAAGAATTATCTGAAGATATAATGGGGAAAAAATGTCCTAACCCTTGTAAAGGACACAGATACACAAATCAAAAAAGCATGACAAACTCCAAATAGAAAAATCCAAATAGGCCTTCCCCATGAAAGATACTAATCAGGCTGTCAAATGTTGAAGAGAAGCAGAAAATCCTGAAAAACAGCAAGAGAAAAGCAGTCTACTACATATAAGGGAAACCACATAAGACTGAGTTCAGACTACCCAATAGGCCCAATGGAGATGAGAAGGCAATGGTATGATATATTTAAGATCCTGAAAGAGAAAGATTTTCTGCCAAGAATTCTTTACCCAACAAAATTGTCCTTTAAGACTGAGAGAGAGATTAAAATTTTCACGAACTAACGAATCCTAAAAGAATTTGTCAAAAAGAGACTGGCCCTACAAGAAACACTAAAGGAAGTTCTGTCAGTTGGAAAAAATAAAAGAGAAGAGAGGAAGATCTGGAGGAGGGTGCAGAATTGAAAAGAACCAGTGAGTGTAATTTAAATGGTAAGAAGAGAAAGAGGGAAAAGAATATATGAATCTGACAAGCAAAATCCAAAGGAGAAGAGGGTGGATTCAAGAAACACATTTTCAGTAATAACTTCAAATATTAACAGACTAAACTTACCAATTAATAGATAAAGATTGGCAGAATGGATTAAGAATATGATGCAATTATGTGTTGCTTACAAGAGACTCATCTTAGAAACAAGGATACAAACAGATTGAAAGTGAAAGGATGGAAAAAGTTGTTCTACACAAGTTGTAACCAAAATAAAGGAGGAGTAGCTATATTAATATTAGTCAAAAGAAACTTTAAATATAAGGAGATCATAAAAGACAAAGAAGGACATTATTATTAATAAAAAGGACAATTCATCAAGAAGAAATAACAATCATAAGTGTTTATCCTCCCAATAAAGGAGCTCCAAAATACATGAGACAGACATTGGCAAAACTGAAGGGAACAATAGATGTTTCAATAATAATGGTAGGAGATGTCAATACAACACTCTTATCTATAGATAGAACAACGAGACAAAAGATCAACAAGGAAATAGAGAAGTTGAACATCTTTATAAATGAATTAGACCTGACAGTTGTATATAGGTCATTACACCTGAAAACACAAGTACATACATTCCTCTAGCATTCATGAAACATTCTCCAGGATAGAGCATATGCTGGGGTACAAAACAGGTCTTCATAAATTTACAAACATAGAAATTATTCAAGGCAGTTTCTCTGATACAATGGAATTAAGCTGGATATCAATAACTACAAAGGATGAGAACTTTCATAAGTTCTTGGAGGTTAAATAACACACTCTTAAACAGCCAATGGGTCAAAGAGGAAATTGGCAGCTATCTGGAGATGAATGAAAATAAGAATACAACATATCAGAACTTATGGGATGCAGCAAAGGCTGTGCTGAGAGGGAAATTCATTGCCCTAAGTACCTATATAAAAAAATAAAAAAGTAAAAATAAAGGACTTAACTACTCAACTGCAGGAATTTGAGAAAGAACAGCAAACCGACACCAAAGCAAATAGAAGAATACAAATAACAAAGACAAAGACAGAGTTAAATGACTGGGACAATAAAATAACAATAGAAAGAATAATAAAGCCAAAAGTAGGTTCATTGAGAAAATCAATAAAATTGATGGGCACTAACAAGAAAAAAAGAGAAAGGATGCAGTTAAACAAAGTGAGAAAGGAGTCATTACCACAGACCCTGAAGAAATAAAATAAATCATAAGATGATACCATGAACAAATATATGCCAACAAACTAGACCACTCAGGTGAAATGACAAATTCCTGGAAACACAGAAGCAAGCTACACTCATTCAGGAAGTAATAGAAGTTCTCAACAAACCAATCACAAGTAAGGAGATTCAATCAGTCATCAAAAATCTTCCTACAAAGAAAAGTCCAGGGCCAGATGGCTTCACAGGAGAATTTTATCAAACATTCCAAAAAGAACTAACACCAACCTTGCTCAAACAAAAATTTTGAGGAAAAAAGAAAACTACCTGACTCATTTTATTAAGCTAACATCACTTTAATACCAAAACAAGGTAAAGATGCTACAAGACAGGAAAACTATAGGCTAATCTCTCTAATGAACATAGATGACAAAATTGTCAAGAAATACTAGCAAGTCAAATCCAACAACACATTAAAAGAATCATACTCCACAATCAAGTGGGGTTTATACAAGAAATGAAAGACGGTTCAACACAAGAAAATAAATTAACATAATAAAGCACATTAACAAATCTAAAAAGAAAAATCACATGATCATCTCAATTGATGCTGAAAAAGCATTAAAGAAAATATAATATCACTTTCTGATTAAAAAAGAAAAACACTTCAAAAGATAAGAATCAAAGGGAAATTCCTCAATATGATAAAGAACCTATAGTGAAAACCCATAGTCAGAAATGTACTCAATGGCGAGAGATTGAAAGCTTTTGCCCTAGATCAGGAAAGAGAAAAGGATGCCCTCTGTCACCACTTATTCAACATTATATTAGAAGTTCTAGCTAGAGCAAACAGGCAGGATAACAAAATAAAATGCATCCAAATTGGAAAGGAAGAATTAAAACTTTCATTATTTGCAGATGACATGATACTATACTTGGAAAATCTTGAGAAATTTACAATAAAGTTACTTAAGCTAATAAAAAAATTCAGCAAGGGGTACCATATAAAATTAATATGCAAAAATCAGTGACATTTCTATATGCAAGCAATGACCTAACTGAGGAATCAATTAAGGAAAAAATTCCATTCCAAATAACAATTAAAAAATCAAGTACCTAGGAATGAACTTCACTAGGGATGTAATGGACTGGTACACACAAAACTATCTAACATTATCAAAAGAAATCAAAGAATAAGTAAATAGGTGTAAAGAGTTCCCTGTTCATAGATAGGTAGGTTAAATATAGTTAAGATGTCAATTCTACCCAAATTGATCTACAGATTCAACGCGTATCAACCAAAATTCCAACAACTGGCTTTGAAGACTTGGAAAAGCTAATTACCAAATTCATCTGGAAGTGAAAGAGTCCCTGGATAGCTAAAAACATCCTAAAGAAGAAGAACAAAGTGGGAGGATTAACATTTCCTGATTTTAAAACTTATTATAAAGCCACAGTGGTTAAAATAGCAATGGTACTAGCACAAAGATAAAAGTATTTTCCAATGGAATTGAAAGTGCAGGAATAAATGACCAAAACTATGATCAACTGATTTTTGACAAGGCCCCCAAATCCACTGAATTGGAACAAAATAGTCTTTTCAGTAAATGCATATGGGAGAACAGGTTATCAATAACCAACAGAATGTAAGTGGACCCGTATCTCACACCCTACACAAAAATTAACTCAAGTTGATCAGACACCTAAATATAAGAACTAACACCATAAAGCTTCTAGAGGAAAATGTAGGGAAACTTTACACCCAAAGCACAAGCAACAAAAGAAAAAATAGATAAATGGTAATTTTCAAAATCAAATGTTTCTGGGGTGGGTAATGGTTGTTCTGTAGCAGAATTATCACCTGCCGTGCTGGACAGTTGGGTTCAATTCCCAGTACCTTCCCAAGCAAAAAACAAGCAAACAAACAAGCAAAAAATGTTTCTGCACCTCAAAAGACTTTGTCAAAAAGGTGAAGAGGCAGCCAACTCAATAGGAGAAAATATTTGGAAATCCACATTGGATAAAATTTGAATCCTGTTTACATAAAGACTCATACAACTCAACAACAAAAGAATAAGCAATCCAATTATAAAGTGGGCTAAATACATGACTAGACATTTTTCTGAAGAATAAATGTAGATGACTCAACAGCATATGAAGCAATGCTCCTTTTCATTAGTTATATGGGGAATGCAGATCAAAACTACAATGAGATATCACTTCATTCCTATAGAAATGGCTGCTATTAAACAAACAGGAAACTACAAATGTTAGAGATGATGTGGAGAAACTGGAACACTTACACACTGTTGCTGGGAGTGTATTATGGTACAGCCACTATGGAAGACAGCTTGGTGGTTTCTTGGGAAATTAAATATCGAGTTGTGCTATGACCTGGCAATAGCACTATTTGGTATATACATAGAACGGCTGAAAGTATTGACACAAACAGACATTTGCACACCGATGTTCATAGCAGCATTATTCACAGTTGCCATAAGATGGAAACAATCCTAGTGTCAATCAGCAGATGAGTGGATTTACAAAATCTGGTATATACATATGATAGACTATTATGCAAGAGTTAGACAAATTGACATCCTGAAGTACATGAAAAGATGGATGAGCCTTGAGGACATAATGTTGAGTGAAATAAGCCAGACACAAAAGGATGGATACTATATGAATCCACTTTCATTACCATGGTAAAGGTAAATTTGGAGGCTTCTAATACAGAATATAGGGTATTTAAAGATATGTAAAAGCTAAGGGATGGGTGAATGTTTAACTAATGAGGTTGAACTGAAATGTAAGGGAATAGATAGAAGTGAAGGCAGTTCAGTAGTGGATCTATATGTAATATTACCAAAGGTAAGCACAATTGAAAGGGGTTGTATGGGTCTATGGGTCCCACTGATTAACACTAAAGCTATGAATAAATTCTTGCATTAGTTACTTAAAAGATATGATTCTTATTCAAAGCATGTTTAAATTCATGATATGGGGAAAACTGTTATTGTATCCTGTGGGATATATTTAAAATTGTAACCCATATCAAATTCTGAAACCTGTTCTGGAAATAACTGTGCTGTGCATTAAGATTTATTGCTTTTCTGCATATATGCTATTCTTCACATAAAGAAGAAAAAATCACGATAAAAATATATATACTCTTTCCAGACTCCAATTTTCTAGAGCAGCTAGAAGGAAAAATCTGAGATGATAGTAAGGTAACCGATGCAAACTCTCGGATTTGTCTTGTAACCTACTTGTTGAAAAGTGTTTTGGAAACTATTACTTTCTTCTTTCTTTGCTTTGTATATGCATTATATTTTACCAAAAAAAGTTTAAAAAAGGAAACAGAAAAAAATTAACAGAAAACTCCAAATGTATGACACTGAACATAGAAACTCAACAAATTTTTAAAAAGAGGAGAAAAATAATAATGGTAATATTTATTGAACTTTTGCTGCAATAACTGAATTTTGTGCCCATTACTTAATCTTACCTTTGTAAGAACTCTCACAGATAATACCTGCCATAGGTAATATTCAACTCCAGGTCTGCTTTCATGGGCGTGAACTCTTCACAATCATACATTGCATCCTATGACTCCATGGCTTTATTCTGCAACAACCTATTTCCCACATAATTAAAGAAAATGGTATAAAGACTCTTGAGGTATGTGGATATTTTGACTAAGGACTTGGAAGGTGCAGGCCTTCTGTCACCAAATTCAGGAAAATTTGTCCTGCAATACAATGGGAGAGGGTGTGTTTTCACAGAAAGCCTTCCCACCATTCTATGCTAGGACCTATTACCTGTATAGAGTAGGACCACTGTCTGAGCTCTTGAAAAGAGTTGGATTCCACTCCAGTATATCAGGAGGACAAAACACTGATTCACATATGACTCTCAGGTGTTGAATCTAAGGAGTTTGTCCTACTGGATTTCAAGTTTGGATGAGAATCTTGATACCTTTTTCCTTCCAGTTCCTCTCTTTTGTATTGGGAATATCTAACTATGCCTGTTCCACTATTGTATGTTAGAATCAGATAACTGATAGCTGAATAGTTGGGAAAATGTTCAATATAATCCTTTAGATGGAAAATGCTTAGTATAATATTCAATAATTAGAAGATGTCTAATAATTCACTCAAAAGCTTTTACTCATTTTAAGCCTAGAAAGGCCCTTGTTTGAAGAAGTTTTCTGCTGATCAAATATCAAAAGCTTACACTCTGTTCCTAGCTAGATTAATGAGACTTTCCAGCTCTCCTTGCAGGGGAAAAATAACTTCCCAAGGCAGGAATAAATGATGCCAGGAACACCATTTATTTAGGCTAATAAATCAATACCTTCCTCTTCTCAAAGGACAAGATCAAAGTCCAAATGGTCAATGAGAGAAGGGTAATTATAAAATAGCAGTATATAGGGTGGCGTGGAGGTGGTTCAGTGGTATAATTCTTGCCTGCCATGCTGGAGACCTGGATTCATTTCCTGGTGCCTGCCCATGCAAAAAAAAGTTAAAAGTGAAAATAACAAGATATGCTGATCAAATAAAATGAATCAATTTTAATGAGTCATGTGAATTTTACTTAGCTTTATTTTTCTTTTCTTCTTTTCTTATGGCATCTAGCCATGCCTTTATCTGTTTGGACTATAAAAGCCAAAATCACCTTTCTCTCTTCAAACTGTTCTTAGAAAATTTTTCTTCCAGTTCCACAATAAAAGTTGGTAAAGAATCAGAGCAGCCAGAGGATGGAACTCCTGACCTCCAGGTGATTATCCAATTAGAAATGTATTTTATGAAAATAAGAGATTAGAGACAGTGTCATATATTCAACAATTTTGTGGGATTGTGTAAAGTTAAAGACATTGTAAAAAGATTTAATTCACCATAACTTCAGGATTTAGAGGGAGCCATATGGGAAGAGGTGGTAGCAATAGAAAAAGAAACTATAGAGGAGGTCTTAAAATATCATGAGATATTTTAAAAGAAGCCTCTAAGTGAGGTCCAAGTGGGAAAGTCATGGATGTTAAAAGTCTTACATGAAATCCTCACTTGTGAATAGGACTCATTGGATGACTTTCTTTCCTCCCCATTCTCTCCATCTCTCCTATCTGTTGGAAGAGAGACAGTGTCATACTCACTTTCTGTGATATTTGTGAGGGCAGGGGTACTTTCTGATTCAGGTCTGGCAGCAGTAATGTCTCCACCCCCTGTACCCACTGTAAGCTTGACTGAGCTCCCTTGAGCTGCTCCAGCACATCTGTATGATCCTGTTGGAGGACTGACTGCCCTCTCTCATATCATAGGTTGCAGAGTGTGTACAGGGTGTGACTGCTTCTGAGGCATCACAATTTCCAATGTGCCAAGTCCCTCTAAGTGCTGATGAGGAAGGACATGGTCAAGGAACTATGTTTGTCCACATACCATTTTCAATAAATGGCTTTTTAAACTGGAGAAATAACATGTCCAGGTACAGGGCTGATTCAGACCAAATGAAAAGACTGTGTCCATTTTTGCCACACACACAACAAATTAGGCCAGTATTCAGCCATCAAAGAATGTGTTACTAATCTTGGAGGACATAGAAATGGCATTGCATAAAGTGAAACAGAAAGCAGAATGCTTAAAAGACGTTTCTGTGGCTCCCTAGATCTCTATGTACACTGACATGAATGCTGCCATCCTGTGGCAGATTCCCACTGAGTTTCTAGTGCCTCTTGGGAATGGGCCTGTTCAGAGCACTATAAGAACTACATTTGGGCTGATCTTAAGAACAAGGCTCTAAAACAAAAATATCTGAACAAAATACAAAAGTCAAGACTAATGAGAATCTTCTGCTTTCTTAGAAAAAATCTTCGAAGCACACCATAGGTATCCTGTTATAAATTTGGAAAATCCAGAGAACACTAGAATATTTTACTTGACTTCTATTAGTGAGAGTGCTCCAGACATTTTGCTACATTACAAAAACTAGAGGCAGATGTGAAGTGACTCTGGTAATGCTCATGGATGTTGTTTTCAAGGAATGTAACAACCTGAAACAAGCTCAGCAAAAACAGCAGATGAAGGAACAGAATTTCCTTCTGGCAGCTGTTCTAAGTGGTAACTGAGAACAGGGAGGATATAGCAGGGAAAAGGAGAAAAAAAATACCTACTATAAAGATCAGTGTGCTTACTACAGCAAGAAGGGCATAGGAAGAAAAACTGTCCCAAACTGGCAAGTAAGGAAAAAGAAAATTATGAAATGGCATTAATGGTCTACGGATCCAAAACAGAAGACTTTGATTAGGAATGCCCAAGGGTATTGGCAGCATCTTCTTTTGCCATACCTATTTCCCACCAAGAACCTCAAGTAAAGATAAGGGTAGGAAGAAATTAGTTGACATTCTCATTGATACAAGTGCAACTTATTCTGTGCTAAGGCAGCAATTATCCACTCTGACAAATGAGAAAATTATGATAGTTGGAATAAATGGCCAAAATACACCTAAGGTGCCTCTGCAGACTTTATTTTGTAAAATTGGGAAAGAGTATTTGCAGTGTCAATTTCTCTGTGTCTGAATGCCTTTTATCCTTGCTGATTAGGGATGTGCTAACTAAGTTAAATATTCAAGTTGTGTTTTCAAAAGGAGAAATAAAAATCTGATGTCTCCAGACAAAGGACTGCATCTGTAAGCTGCCTTATTACAAGATGAAGAATATGAAAAAAGAATTGTTACTACCTTACATACAAGAACAAGTCACTTCTGAGGTATGGTCATCTTGCACTCCAAGAGTTGTGATTAGCCCACCCATTAAAAACTGTGCTCAAGGCAGGAAAAATTCAACTCAAGGTACATCAATATCCTTTGCCATTACAAATGAGGAAAAACATCAAACCAGTAATCAAAACTTTAAAACAAAGTGATCTCATTTAGCCTTGTTAGTCTTCATAAAACATGCCTATTCATCCAGACTTGTAACTTGGCACTAATGGATAATATAGGTTTGTCCAAGATTTAAGGGCCATAAACAAAGTTTTGAAAGACATATTTCAAGTTATTCCTAATCTTGACAATCTATTGACACTTCTAATTGGGAACTTCAAATGGTACTGTTTATTAGACTTAAAGGATGCTTTCTTTTGAATACCTGCAGCTTTTGAATCCCAGGAAATATTTGCCTTTGAATAGGAAGACCCAGACACTAAAGTTAAAGAGCCACTATGTGGACTGTTTTACCACAGGTATTTAAGAATTATCCCATATTCTTTGGATAATTCTTAGCAAAAGATTTTTGTGATTTCCAATGGCATCTAGGTGTCCTTTTGCAACATGCAGATGATATTTTAATAGCTGGTTAGACTGCAGAACATTCAGATGCAAATATCATTAAGACTGAACTTTTTCTAAATATTGGAGTATATAAAGTGTCTCAGAAAAAGCTCAAATCACTATGCCCTGTGTAAATTATTTATGATATTTTTCTCTCCCAAGATCAGAGGGCCCTCCTGCCTGATAGGTGCCAAGACCTGATGAATATTTCAGTCCCTAATACATAAAAGATTTCTAGGAATGACTGATTTCTACCACATCTGAATCCCCGATTTTGGACTCATTGCCTAATCTTTGCATGCTGCTGTGCAGGGCTCAGATGCAGAAGCCCTTGAATAGACTGTAGAATGTAATCAGGTCTTTCTTCAAATTAAATAAAAGCTAAGCAGTACTCCAGCCTTGGGACTGACTGATGTAAAGGCTTGGTATTCTCACATGAAACTTTGGGGAATGTTGATGACTTGTAGCATAGTTTTCAAAGAAACTAGACTTGTTGGCATGGGGGTTGTGACATTCCCTAGGGTTGTGACTTCCCCTTGTGATATTTATAAGAAGCTACAATATTTACCTTGGTTCAGGAGGTTATAGTATACACTCCACACAGTGTGCTTTCTCTGCTTGAGCAGAAAGATTACTGGCTAACTTCCAAGATTATAGGAAAAAATCATGTCACATTATTAGATAACCATATGCCTTTTGAGTTCTATTGTTTTAAATTCAGCTACACTTTTACCTGAATCAGAAGAACCTGCAGTGCATGACTGTGTTCTGATGACTAAGGAAGTTTTCTCTAGTTGACAAGATTTGGGGGACAACCCTCTAAAGGATCTTGACTTCCAAATGTTCTCAGATGGGGAAGTTTTATGACAATGGACATCAAAGATCAGGATTTGCCACAGTAACCCTGGTGGAAGTTCTAGAAGTTAACCTCTTGTCACCTAGTACATTAGTCCAGAAAGCTGAACTCGTTGCACTGACATGAGCCTTGATCATAAGATGAGATAAGAAAATAAATATTTATAAATATTTTCAGTATGATTTTTCTGTATTTTATGCTCATGGCACAAACTGGAAGGAAAGATGACTTTTAACCACTGATAATAAAAAAAATTAAGCACACAGACACCATATTAGCTTTATTGGAAGCTGTACTGCTATCATCAGCAGTTTCTGTGTCCTGTTTGGGACATCAGAAGTTAAACATCCATCTAGAAAAAGGAAATCATAAGCATATTTGGCAGCAAAGGCAGCTGCTAGGATATTATTTGAGCCAAAAAGCACCAAGAAATTAGCTCTTATCCGGACTGCAGAGCTCTCATCATTCACCCCACTTTATGAAGCAAAAGACTTAGAGTAAAAGAATGGGAATTTAATGTTAAGACAGAGAAAGGCTGATTGAAACCAAAGTTAGGCCAACTTTTGTGACCAGTAAATCTAGCAGAACCAGTGCTGTCATATTTGCAACATGAGACTCACTATGGATAAGAAGCCCTTGTAACATAGGTCAGAGGTCACTTTACAGGACAAAAATGTGCCTTCTGACCCAGGAGCAAAAACAAAATCCAAGCAACAATCTGTAAAGTAATGAACAAATGCATTCTTTGTCATAAAACTAGCCTCAAAACTAGCAAAACCCCTTTGATTGTAAGGGTGCAGGCTCATAGTTTCTCACCTAGAGAAGATGGGCACATAGATTTTATGGTGATGCCCCAAGCAGCTAGAAATTTCTGTTATCTCCTAGTGTTGGTTGACACATTCTTGGGCTGGGAGAAATCCTTGACCACTTGTACTGCAAAAACAATTGAAATCACAAAAGTATTGTTAAAAGAAATAATATCTAGGTTTGGTGTGCATTCATGCTCAAAGTGATAGTGCCAGCACTTTTGCTTAAGAAATAACTCAAGAAGTTTCACAGGCATGTGGGGTAAATTGGAAATTACATGTATTTTGGAAAATACAACTAGGATGACAGAAAAAATATTCATATTTTAGAAAGGAGTATTGCTAAGATATGTCAAGAAACTAACCTCACCTGGGACATGCATTGCATGTTGTCCTTCTCAGAATACACGTTGCCCCTAGAAGCAGACAACATTTGGTTATTTTTGAAATTATTTATGGGAGGCTCTTTTTCAAGAATGCAGCTGGGAATATGTCTATGCAGATCTTGTATGATAAATTGCAGAGAGATGCAATCCTATTCCTGGGAAGTACTATAAATATGATTTCTGAGGTTACTGATAATCAACTTTCTTTCTCTACAGATATAGACCTATATCTTTAGAAGCTAGGAGACTGAATGTCATTGAAAAAACTGAATGTCTAAACACCCCAAAGATCAGCTTACCCCTAAGTAGGAAGGACCTTATATTGTGTTGTTAACCTCACTCCTTTCTTTGAAGCTGCAAGGTAGTAAGCCTTGGATTTACCATTACTGAGTGAAGCTTGCCTCAAAAGAGAAAGAAGTGAAATAAGATGCTTTCTACTTATGTAAACCCACTCCTGATTTAAAATTACTCTTCTGAAATCTGCCTAAAACAGTATAATATTAAGCTGTACACCTTTGGCCTTTTTTCCAACCCTATTTTGTGCAATGTAATACCTTCCTATAATAGACTGCAACTGTAGCAGCTGTCCATCAGAGAAATAATTGCTGGGTTTGTACTTATTTGCCTACTGCTGGAAGCACAAATCTGCCCTGTGTCATCTTACCTTTCTCACCACAGTGTTGGTCTGGTTGTTTAGTCCTAATTTATACTATGATCCCACTCTTCCTTAGGCAGTGGAACTTTCAATAAACTCAACCTGGTCCCTAACACAAGCCCTTGGGAAAGTCCTAAATTTAACTTCATGGTAGCCTGGGAATAGTACCTCCAGTCTAAATTAATAGACTATTTCTTATCACCCCCTACCCCTTGTATACCTCAACTTGGGTATGAAAGGAAGGATAATAGTAAAAAATGGGGTTCTATATGGAGATGACCCATTAGTGTAGAACAGTGAAACACCTAACCTGGTCTTGTAGGAGATATACCCCATTCTGAGTGTGACAAAATTGTCTCTCCATGGAAATATGAATGGCCAGTGTAAAACCATCAAAGCCATGGAACTTAATCTCAGAGTTTGCCTCTGAAGGAAAGGAATTACCAGCCTATTTGCCTCTATGTGGTGTTAGGTGATGCTGCAGGTTTAATTTTTGGTTGCATTGGCCTTATAACAGGATAGAGAGATGTACTAATAGATATCCCTTTCTGCCTGCACAAAACTTTTAACAAATTGTCAAAAGTTTACTTGAAACATGAAGAAATGTAAAAGCCTTAGAAACCCATTTAAATTTGCTTAAGAAAGTCTTATATTCAAACAGGACCAAGAGAGCCTCATAATGGTGGGAAGGGCCTTTAGCAATCTTCCTCCCAGGAGAGGGTGCATTAGACTTCCTCTCTCAAGTTACTGCCCTAACATTTTAGTTTGTTAAAGCTGCTGGAATACAATATGCCAGAAATAGAATGTCTTTTAAGAATGGGTTTTATTGAGTTGCATATTTACAATTCTAAGGCTGTGGAAATGTCCAAATTAAGGCATCTAGAGAAAGAAACCTTAGCTCCAAAGAAAGGGCTGATGAAATTTAGGGTTTCTCTCTCATCTGGGAAGGTACCTGTCAACATCAGGTAGCTTTCTCTTCTCATTTCATCAGGCTTCCCTGGGGAGATTTCCCCACTGGATCTCCAAAGGTCTCTGGCTGTGTGGGCTCTGTTGGTTCTGAGATTTTTCAAAATGGTTTCCTCTTAAAGGGTTTCAATATGCAACCCCACCTTGAATGGGTGGAGACATATCTCTATGGAAACAATCTAATCAACTTTATCACCCACAATTGGGTGGGTCATATCTCCATAGAAACAATAAAAAGATCCCACCCAGCTATATTGAATGAGGACTAAAGTACATGGCTTTTCTGAGATATGTTACAGGTTTAAACTGGCACATCTAACTAATGTCACAGCTCAGTTTATACAAAACAGCAAGCAAGTGCTCATTCTGTTAAATAAAGTACCAGCTCAGAAGAGAAAAGTCATTATTCAAAATATAATCACTTTAGAAATACTGACTGCAGTTCAAGGAGGAACCTGTGCTTTCTTTGTCATTAAGTGCTGTACATAATATATACCAGATGTGTATGACAATATCTCCTCTATATTAGATCTCATGCAAGGTTATAGTGACCATGGTAAATGCTATAGTAAACTGGTCTCATTTTCTGAGTGGATATTGAATTTACCTGTGAGATGGATAATAACCCTTATTAACACAGCTCTGTTTTTCCTTGCCATATGTTTGTCTTTCTGTTACCTATATTGTATCTGTGGGCTTATGTGCAGAGCATCTTCCAGATTAATATAAAATTTTTTTCACATTTAATCAGCAGGAAGTAATTGAAGAAGATTAGACCTTTGCCCACATTTCTTTCATGAGAAATGTTCACAAGATGCTACTTCCTAAGAATAAGATTTAACATAACTGGAAATTTGATTGTTGAATAGTTGGGAAAATGCTTAATATAATTCTTTAGTGTAGTCTTTAGTAATTACAAGGTGTTTAACAATTCACTCAATAGCTTTGATTCATTTTAAGCCAAAAAAGCTCTTGTTAGAATACCTTGTTATTGATCAAATATCAAAATTTACTTTCTGTCCCTATTTGGATTAACAAGACTTTCCAGCTCTCTTGCAGGGATAAGATGATTTCCCAAAGCAGGGTGGGATGATGCCATGAACATATATGAGCTAATAAATCAACACCTTCCTCACCTTGAAGGGTAAGTTCAAAGTCCAAATGGTCAGCAAGATAAGAGGAATTATAAAATAACAGGATATGCTAACCAAATGAATGAAGATTCAATCTTAATGAACCATGTGAATTTTAGAAAACCATGTTTTCTTTTCCTACTTTCTTCTGAGCCCTAGCCATGTTTGTCTATTTGGGTTATAAAATCCAAAATCACTGTTTTCACTTCAAATTGTTTTTGGAAAATTTTTCTTCCAGTTCCATAATGTGCACCTATATTAAAATTGACTTTTTCTCCAAGAAAAAGAAAATTTTCCTCTGTTTAATGCAGAATTAGGTGGGCTAAATACTGAAGACTGTGTTTTCTGATGGCAACATAACTTGTTTTCTAGGTTTCACAGATCCACAGATTAGAGTGAAATTTTGCCCTAAGAGACACTCAAACCTTTTTTTCATGGGACTTTGGAGGTAGATTTGTTGCTGAAGTGACTTATAGATTTTGGGATGTTGGTAAACATGAATGCATTTGCATGTGGGAAGATCATGTATGTTTTTGTTCCAAAGGGCAGAATGAGGTAGCATGCTGTTAGAATTTTAAGTGTAACTCTTGCTTAAGTAAGCAAGTTTTGCATTTAAAATCTCAGTCTCACAGAGTAGCAAAATGCAGGATGAATGCCCAGTTACATATAGTCAATAGTTAAACAATACATTAATCACTAGTGTTTATGTTTTCTTATACTTACTTCCCTAGATGATGAGGCACTATGCACCATGTGTCTTAAAGAATGTAATCCTGAAGTTATGGTCAATTATTGAGATAAGAAACTAATGAATTTCTCCAGACCCCTGTTAATTGTTAAGTGTCACACAAGATAACTTTCTTTGTCTCTATCTTGTACAAAAGCCATAAGAAAAATCATTAAGTGGGCAGCTTTGACACTAATCAAGTCTCCTGTCCTCACTTCCTTAAATAAAACCCCCTTTATTCTCACAGCCATGCTCAGTGTGTGTATACATTAAACCACACCTAGTGACAAACCCAAAGTTGGGTGATTTCATCTTCAGTAGATTGAATTATGTACCCAAATTTAGATATATATTTCATCTTAATTTGTGTTCCTATGAATGTAAACCCTTGTCTAAATAGTACATCTTGATGATACTGTTTTCATTTAATGTGTATCTTTAAAGCAAATATTTTCTCATGTGCAGCCTTGCTTCATCTCTGCTTGCCCCCCACCCCTTATTTCTTGGGAACAGGACAGAAAGTGTTCTAAAGTCCCTGACTGAGTCTCAAGGAAGGAAGGTGTTTTAGTTTGATAAAACTTATGAAATACAATATACCAGAATTGGGTTGACTTTTGCAGTGGGGATTCATTAAGTTATAAGCTTACAGTTCATAGAATGTGAAAATGTCAAAGTCAAGGCATCAATAGGCACTGTTTTCTATCTAAAGGCAGGTTGCTGGTCCCTTTGGCTCATGGCTGGGCACATGGTGACATCTGCTAGTCTCTCCCTTCTCTCCCAGGTATACTTGCCTACAGCTCTTGGCTTCACTGGTTACTTGTGTCAGCTTTTCAGGTGATTTTTCTGTGTTTTCTCTCTATTCTTTATCCTCTTATAAAGGACTGCTGCTAGAGAAGTTCTGGGACATGACTCAGCTGAAATAAACTAATCAAAAGGTCCACCCAAAACAGGCCTATACCCAATGGTTAATTTTTTTTCTCTGTATGGGGAGCATATAGCTTCAACTCATCACTGAGGGAGTATTTACTTAATATGAAAGCACTTTGCAAGACAGAAAATTGGTCAAAGCCCTGCCTGTGACCATCATGGGTGGACTTGGTTCATGCAAAGTCCCTGCAAACATGCATCAAAAGGTCCCATACACATTTATGTGTATGATAAATAACTTATGTGTGGCAGAGTTTGCTCTGTGCCTTCTTTATTCTCCTCCTATATAAACCCCATATACACTGTTGCCTACTGCAGCATGCTGCTTGTTTTCCAGCTGCTGCAGTGGACCACATCTTTTCTAGATAAGCTTCCTTAAACATGTAAATTTCCTTAAATAAACATCTGTGTGGTTAATCTCATCCTCCCTAGATGTTCTTTGGGCTCCTGAACAGGAGTAGTAACAACTGGGTCTTGAAGCTGTATTTCTGCAACAGCACTAGTGGCAAGCCATCCCAGAGCCTACAGAAGACAAAAAGACTATGTATGAGTCAGAAAGAGGAGACTCCATGGTGTTAATTCTTGGGTAGGTTATATCTCCCATGTGGGAACTGTAGTTAGGTTTTAGGCACTTAGGATGAGCACAAAATGCCAGAAAAACTGACAAAGGTCTTAGAAGCTCTTGGGTGGACAGAAATAGAGTGTTGGGAAAAAAATACAACAGTAGAATTATAATTATTGAGTACAAGATGAGCAGTGATCCACCAACAATTCACAATGGAGTCACAGGTCCACCAATTAGAAGAAGAGGTGAGTTTAGCAAAGGATGTGTCACTAGTGTGTGGAAAAGATATAGAATCAGCACCAAGTTAGAAGCAAAACAAACAAAAACAGAATGCACAGATAAAAACCTCAGCCTGCCGGGTGGCTTGGCTGAAAGGCCCGTATTTGTACCAAGAGCAATTAGTAGCCCTCATTTCCAAGCAGCAGTGAGACCCAGAAAAATGATATCCTCATAAAAGTAACACATCAGATGAAGAAGAGAATAGTAAAATAAATTAAGGAAGAGGCCAAGGTCATCCTTGAAATATAGCATTCTTGTACATTTCAGGTGACCTGAGGTCTCATGTTGAATTCACTATCCATTCGTCTCCCCACAATAAACAGTTAAATTTAGTTCTAGTGGATACTGGAGAAGACTGTTCCCTGATTTATGGTAATCTAAATTCCCTACTGACATACTTGCCAGCTACTGATGGGTTCAGGTTTGGGGCAATGAAAATGAAGTTCTCTCTTATAATGAAAATTGCCTGATTATTTTCCAAAAGCTGTGCCTTATATGTAGCCCTTATAACTAAATACATTTTGGGCCTTGATATATGATCTGGATTAATTTTGTCAGCATTAGCAGGTGGAATTCACCAAAAAGTCCTGCAAATTAAATCACTTATATGAGGTTGGACTAAGTGAGAGGCGATTAAACTCCCAGTTCCCCACCATGTAATAGTCAAAAAGCAATGGAGGCCACTAGGGGACATAAAAAATAGGTGAAACCAACAAGGAATTCCTTCCATTATTCAGACAGACAAATACTCCTTTAATATCCCAGTTTCACCTGTAAAAAACTGCATAGTTTAGAGAGGATGAGGGTGGATTGTTAGTAATTAAGAAAACTTGTGCTGCCTCTACATGCTGCTATGCTGCATATTGCCCAAATGATGGGAAAATAGGAGAGACTCTGGCTACCTATTCCTTTCTTCTGGAACTGGCTGATGAATTTTTTAGCACAACCATAAACTGCCAAAAGTGGAGATGAATTTGCTTTCACAGGAGATGGAGATCAATGAACTTTTAAAGCTCTCATACAAGTATGTTGCTTCCTGTTGAAACGGAGCTTGAAGGATATTAAGGAATGATGAGGAAGAAAAGAAAGGAAGGAGAGAAAGAAAGACACAGATGGGCTTAGGGGGTCTGAAGCTTGATTTTACTTCAGACAGACTTCAGACAATTTTATTCTTAACCAGATCCTGGTTATATACCACAGGATGACAATACGCATGCATGCATTTCCTGAGGGAGCAAAGTTCTTATCTTTCCGTGTTCTTCCTTCATACTTAAAATAACCATTTGGGGTAAACAAACATTCTCTTCCTCCTAGACTGTCTTACATAAATTAGATAACATAAAGCAGCTTACTGACACCACCACGCTAATGCCATCTACTCCCAAGTAGTTCCACAGGTCTTATGTTAATCCTATCTCCTACACAAGTAGAGCTCCATAGTCCCACAATTTGTCACAGAATGGTAACTGCAGACTTGTGTAAATGGGTTGGTTGAGAAGGGGTCACTATGTTTCATTATAGTGATAATGTTATGCTAACCTCTAACTCATTCCAGCTATAGGAATTGAATGTATCTGATCTGGTGGCCTAACCTCAAAAAGAGAGGATTGATGGTGTGTTACTTTTCTAAGGCTGCTGGAAAGGAATATACCAGAAATAGGTTGGTTTTAACAATGGGGATTTATTAACTTAAAAGTTATAATTCTAAGATGGTATAAATGTCCAAATTAAGGCATCAACAAAAGGATACATACTCAGAGGAAAAGCTTCTTGTACCAGGGGTTGCTATGTCACATGGGAAGGCACATGGCAATATTTGCTAGGCTCTGGTTTCTGTGGGTCCTTGTTTCTTTCTCCCAGGGTGTTTCTGTCTTAGCTTCTTTAAGCTCTCTTGGCTCTGATCTGTCTGCAAAATGTCTCTCCCTTAAAGGACTACAACAAGCAAAATAAGGCACATCTTGAATGGGCTGGGTCACATATACATGGAAACAACTTAGCCAAAAGATCCCACCCAATAATCAATTTGCCCCCACAAGATTGGATTAAAAGGCCATAGGCTTTTCTGAGTCAAACCAGGGTTTTTTCTGTCCTAGTAGGACTCACATTGTCCCTTAAGTAGTTTTTGATAAGGTTCAGCATTTTCCCCACTCCTATCACCAAAACAACTGCATAGTTTTGAAGGATTGCTAATATTTGGGTGGCATTTTATAACCCATTTATCCCAAATATTAAGGCTTATATCTAGGTTAATAAAGAAGAGGGCTACCTGAGATTGAGGAGTCCCAGAGGAGGAAGACTTTTAGCAGATTATCACAGCAGTAAAGAAAATATAAGCCTTAGGAGTTTAGTGTAGGGACAGCAATGTGAAGTGGACCAAGAAGGGTACAGATGTGGCCTTTACTAGAGACAAGGAAATACATGGATCCATTTAAGATTTTGGTCTCAACTGTGGAAAAGGGTGGAAGACAGACAAAGCCCCCTATAGCAGCAACTCAGTGCTACATATGATGACCCCCTCCAGAGAAACTCCATTGATAAAATGATAGACAGTCACTTAATCTTGTCTAAATATATAAAGGAAGAAATCTGGCTCATTCTGGATGGTGCTTGGTACATCAACAGGTCAGCTCAGGGCAATCCAAAACCTGGGTGCTGTTGCAGTGCAGCTGAATACTGACACCATCCAGATGAAAGAGGGTATGGGGCAAAACAGTTGATGGGCTGAACTATGAGCCACTTGACTAGTCCTGATGTATGAAGCCAGTCCAACAACAGTCTGTACTGACAGCTGAGCTATATACAAGGGTTTAACTATACAGCTACCCTAATGGGAGAATCAAAATTGGACAGTTTAAAATAAATTCTTATGGAGACAGGTAATGTGGAAACAAGTTGCTGCTTCACATACTGTTAGAATTCACCAAGGAAATCAGCAGGCATATCAGCTAGCTCATTTTGAAGACCTGGAAGGTGTGCCAGTGGAACAAATAACTTCATGGTTTCACTGTAAGGTAGGTCACAAAGAACAAAAGGCCTGTAGGACATCTCAGAGAAGATGGGACCCCCATTAAAATTTTCAGACATCCTAATGGCTTGAAACCAGTGCCCTGCATGCCAGAGTGAACCCAGTGCCGCATCAACAAGGACAACTGCCAGGAGCAAACAAGCCATGGAAACTGGGACCTTTGTCAGTCTCAGAAAGATAAAAATACCCTTGCATTGGTGTGCATACAGTCACAGGCTTTCTACAGGCCTTTCTAGCAATGAGAGGAACTCACAAAGTCACTGTATTAGTTTGTTAAGCTGCTGGAATGAAATATGTGAGAAATTGAGCAGGTTTTATGAAGGGAATTTATTACATTTCAAGTTTATAGTTCTAAGGTTGTGAAAATGTCCAAATTAAGACATCAACAAGAGGTTTCCTTCACTCAAAAAATGTTGATGCCGTCCAGAACAACTCTATCATCTGGGAAGGCATGAGGCTGGTGTCTGCTCATCCATATCCCTGGTTCATCACCACCACTTCTGATGCCAGTAGTTTCTTCTCTATGTCTTTAGGACTTCAGTTAACTCCTCCAGGACACAACTCTCAGTTCTGGCTTGCTAAGCATCTCATGGGAAGGCACATGGCAATGCCTACCAGGCTCTGTCCAGGTGTAGGCATCCGTCATCTCTGTTGGAACTCCAAGCATCTGCAAACATCTGTATGACTCTCAGCTCTGAAGCAACTGTTCAAACTCCTGCATCTGCTCTGTCATTTATCCAAAATGGTTCCTCTTTTAAAGGATTCTAGTAAACAAATCAACCCCACCCAGAATGGATGGACCCACATCTACATCTAACCAAGAGACCACAATCACAATTGGGCACATCACATTTTCCTGGAGATAATCTCATCAAAATGGCACACATGCACTTCTGGAGAAGATGGCAGCTTAGTAAGATGGGCAGGTCTTAGTTCCTACTCCAGAAGAGCTACCAGGGAAGTAGAAACGATACAGAACAGCTTCCAGAGCCACGACAGAGACCAAGAAGACAGCGTACCCCATTCTGGAATGACTGATTGGCTGGGAGAACCCGCTCCGGTGGGATCGCCGAGGGGCATGGGCTTCCCTGGGCCGGGGAGGCAGGCGGCTGGAGTCCCTCCTTCGCTCCTTCCTGGGCCGGCTGAGAGAATTGGACAGGCGGTCCCCAAAAGCCACAGCGGCTGGCACACCCCCATGCATGGCCCCCCAGACCAGCTGGGAGAATTGGATCAGAGATCCCCAAGCTGCAGAGAATGGTGACCGGGGTCCCTTTCAAACACGTGGCTTCCCGGTTCGACTGGGAACAGTAGATAGGCACTCCCCCAAGCTGCAGTGGCTGGTGCCCCCCCAACATGCTTGGCACCCCAGGCCGGCTGGGAAATTTGGACAGGCGCTCCTCCAAGCCGCGGAGGCTGGTGACCCTCCCTGTGTGTGGATTCCCGGGCTGGCTGGGAGATTCGGAATGTCACTCCCCCAAGCCGCTTCGGCTGGTGACCTGCCCCACAGTGAGAGCTTTCCAAAGTTAAAGGAGCAACAACATCTTTTACTGGTGGGACCCACAGACAGATGAGCATCACAAGCACCACCTACTGGGCAGGATAAGAAAAACAGAACCCAGAGATTTCACAGAAAAATCTTTCAACCTGCTGGTTCTCACACCCAGGGAAATCTGATTAAATGTCCAGATGTCAGCAGAAGATAATGGATCACGCTCAGAAAATTGAAGATATGGTGCAGTCAAAGGAACAAACCAACTGTTCAAATGAGATACAGGAGCTGAGACAACTAATGCTGAATATACAAACAGAAATGGAAAACCTCTTCCAACACGAAATCAATAAATTGAGGGAGGAAATGAAGAAGACATGGGCTGAACAAAAAGAAGAAATAGAAAAACTGAAAAAACAAATCACAGAACTTATGGGAGTGAAGGACAAAGTAGAAAAGATGGAAAAAACAATGGATACCTACAATGGTAGATTTAAAGAGACAGAAGCTAGAATTAGTGAATCGGAGCATGGAACATCTGAATTCTAAAAAGAAACAGAAACTATAGGGAAAATAATGGAAAAATTTGAACAGGGGATCAGAGAACTGAATGACAATATGAAGCGCACAAATATACATGTTTTGGGTGTCCCAGAAGGAGAAGAGATGGGAAAAGGAGGAGAAAAACTAATGGAAGAAATTATCACTGAAAATTTCCCAACTCTTATGAAAGACCTAAAATTACAGATCCAAGAAGTGCAGTGCACCCCAAAGAGAATAGACCAAATAGGCATTCTCCAAGACACTTACTAGTTAGAATGTCAGAGGTCAAAGAGAAAGAGAGGATCTTGAAAGCAGCAAGAGAAAAACAATCCATCACATACAAGGGAAACCCAATAAGACTATGTGTAGATTTCTCAGCAGAAACCATGGAAGCTAGAAGACAGTGGGATGATATATTTAAATTACTAAAAGAGAAATACTGTCAACCAAGACTTCTATGTCCAGCAAAATTGTCCTTCAAAAATGAGGGAGAAATTAAAACATTCTCAGACGAAAAGTAACTGAGAGAATTTGTGACCAAGAGACCAGCTCTGCAAGAAATACTAAAGGGAGCACTAGAGTCAGATACGAAAAGACAAAAGAGAGAGGTATGGGGAAGAGTGTAGAAAGAAGGAAAATCAGATATGATATATATAATACAAAAGGCAAAATGGTAGAGGAAAATATTATCCAAACAGTAATAACACTAAATGTTAATGGACTGAATTCCCCAATCAAAAGACATAGACTGGCAGAATGGATTAAAAACCAAATCCTTCTATATGCTGTCTACAGGAAACCCATCTTAGACCCAAAGATAAACATAGGTTGAAAGTGAAAGGTTGGGAAAAGATATTTCATGCAAATAGCAATCAGAAAAGAGCAGGAGTGGCTATACTAATATCCAACAAATTAGACTTCAAATATAAAACACTTAAAAGAGACAAAGAAGGACACTATCTACTAATAAAAGGAACAATTATACAAGAAGACATAGCAATCATAAGTATTTATGCACCGAACCAGAATGCCCCAAAATACGTGAGGAATACACTGCAAACACTGAAAAAGGAAATAGACACATCTACCATAATAGTTGGAGACTTCAATTCCCCACTGTTATCAATGGACAGATCATCTAGACAGAGGATCAATAAAGAAATAGAGAATCTGAATATTACAATAAATGAGCTAGACTTAACAGACATTTATAGGACATTACATCCCACAACAGCAGGATACACCTTTCTCTCAAGTGCTCATGGATCATTCTCAAAGATAGACCATATGCTGGGTCACAAAGAAAGTCTTAATAAATTTAAAAAGATTGAAATCATACACAACACTTTCTTGGATCATAAAGGATGAATTTGGAAATCAATAATAGGTGGAGTGCCAGAAAATTCACAAATACGTGGAGGCTCAACAAGACACTCTTAAACAACGAGTGGGTCAAAGAAGAAATTGCAAGAGAAATTAGTAAATACCTCGAGGTAAATGAAAACGAAAACACAACATATCAAAACTTATGGGATGCAGCAAAGGCAGTGCTAAGAGGGAAATTTATTGCCCTAAATGCCTATATCAGAAAAGAAGAAAAGTAAAAAATTCAAGAATTAACTGTCCACTTGGAAGAGCTGGAAAAAGAACAGCAAACTAACCCCAAAACAAGCAAAAGGAAAGAAATCACAAAAATTAGAGCAGAAATAAATGAAATTGAAAACATGAAAACAATAGAGAAAACCAATAAGACCAGAAGCTGGTTCTATGAGAAAATCAGTAAGATTGATGGGTCCTTAGCAAGATTGACAAAAAGAAGAAGAGAGAGGATGCAAATAAACAAGATCAGAAATGGAAGAGGAGACATAACCACTGACCTCACAGAAATAAAGGAGGTAATAACAGGATACTGTGAACAACTTTATGCTAATAAATACAACAATTTAGATGAAATGGACGGGTTCCTGGAAAGACATGAACAACCAACTTTGACTCAAGAAGAAATAGATGACCTCAACAAAGAATCACAAGTAAAGAAATTGAATCAGTTATTCAAAAGCTTCTTAAAAAGAAAAGTCCAGGACCAGACGGCTTCACATGTGAATTCTATCAAACATTCCGGAAATAATTAGTACCGACTCTCCTCAAACTCTTCAAAAAAATCGAAGTGGAGGGAAAGCTACCTAATTCATTCTATGAAGCCAACATCACCCTCATACCAAAACCAGGCACAGATATTACAAAAAAAGAAAACTACAGACCAATCTCTCTAATGAATACAGATGCAAAAATCCTCAACAAAATTCTAGTAAATCGAATCCAACAACACATTAAACGAATTATACATCATGACCAAGTAGGATTCATCCCAGGCATGCAAGGATGGTTCAACATAAGAAAATCAATTAATGTAATACACCATATCAATGAATCAAAGCAGAAAAAACACGATCATCTCAATTGATGCAGAGAAGGCATTTGACAAGATTCAACATCCTTTTCTGTTGAAAACACTTCAAAAGATTGGAATACAAGGGAACTTCCTTAAAATGATAGAGGGAATATATGAAAAACCCACAGCTAATATCATCCTCAATGGGGAAAAATTGAAAACTTTCCCCCTAAGATCAGGAACAAGACAAGGATGTCCACTATCACCACTATTATTCAACATCGTGTTAGAGGTCCTAGCCAGAGCAATTAGACAAGAAAAAGAAATACAAGGCATCAGAATTGGAAAGGAAGAAGTAAAGCTATCACTGTTTGCATACAATATGATACTATACATCGAAAACCCAGAAAAATCTACAACAAAACTACTAGAGCTAATAAATGAGTACAGCAAAGTAGCAGGTTACAAGATCAACATTCAAAAATCTGTAGCATTTCTATACACGAGTAATGAACAAGCTGAGGGGGAAATCAAGAAACGAATCCCATTTACAATTGCAACTAAAAGAATAAAATACCTAGGAATAAATTTAACTAAAGAGACAAAAAAACCTATACAAAGAAAACTACAAAAAACTGTTAAAAGAAATCACAGAGGACCTAAATAGATGGAAGGGCATACCATGTTCATGGATTGGAAGACTAAATATAGTTAAGATGTCAATCCTACCTAAATTGATTTACAGATTCAATGCAATACCAATCAAAATCCCAACAACTTATTCTTCAGAAATAGAAAAACCAATAAGCAAATTTATCTGGAAGGGCAGGGTGCCCCGAATTGCTAAAAGTATCTTGAGGAAAAAAAACGAAGCTGGAGTCTCACGCTGCTGGACTTTAAGGCATATTATGAAGCCACAGTGGTCAAAACAGCATGGTATTGGCATAAAAATAGATATATTGACCAATGGAATCGAATAGAGTGCTCAGATATAGACCCTCTCATCTATGGACATTTGATCTTTGATAAAGCAGTCAAGCCAACTCACCTGGGACAGAACAGGCTCTTCAATAATTGGTGCCTAGAGAACTGGATATCCATATGCAAAAGAATGAAAGAAGACCCATGTCTCACACCCTATACAAAAGTTAACTCAAAATGGATCAAAGATCTAAACATTAGGTCTAAGACCATAAAACAGTTAGAGGAAAATGTAGGGAGATATCTTATGAAACTTACAATTGGAGGTGGTTTTATGGACCTTAAACCTAAAGCAAGAACACTAAAGAAGGAAATAAATAAATGGGAGCTCCTCAAAATTAAACACTTTTGTACATCAAAGAACTTCATTAAGAAAGTAGAAGGACAGCCTACACAATGGGAGACACTATTTGGAAATGACATATCTGATAAAGGTCTAGTATCCAGAATTTATAAAGAGATTGTCCAACTCAACAACAAAAAGACAGCCAACCCAATTACAAAATGGGAAAAAGACTTGAACAGACACCTCTCAGAAGAGGAAAAACAAATGGCCAAAAGGCACATGAAGAGATGTTCAATGTCCCTGGCTATTAGAAAAATGCAAATCAAAACCACAATGAGATATCATCTCACACCCACCAGAATGGGCATTATCAACAAAACAGAAAATGACAAGTGCTGGAGAGGATGCGGAGAAAGAGGCACACTTATCAACTGTTGGTGGGAATGTCAAAGGGTGCAACCACTGTGGAAGGCAGTTTGGTAGTTCCTCAAAAAGCTGAATATAGAATTGCCATATGACCCAGCAATACCATTGCTGGGTATCTACTCAAAGGCCTTAAGGGCAAAGACACAAACGGACATTTGCACACCAATGTTTATAGCAGCATTATTTACAATTGCAAAGAGATGGAAACAGCCAAAATGTCCATCAACAGACGAGTGGCTAAACAAACTGTGGTATATACATATGATGGAATATTATGCACCTTTAACACAGAATAAACTTTTGAAGCATGTAATGACATGGATGGACCTAGAGAACATTATGCTGAGTGAGACTAGGCAAAAACTAAAGGACAAATATTGTATGGTCCCACTGATGTGAACCGACATTTGAGAATAAACTTGGAATATGTCATTAGTAACAGAGACCAGCAGGAGTTAGAAACAGGGTAAGATAATGGGTAATTGGAGCTGAAGGGATACAGACTGTGCAACAGGACTAGATACAAAAACTAAAAAATGGACAGCACAATAATACCTAATTATAAAGTAATCATGTTAAAACACTGAATGAAGCTGCATCTGAGCTATAGGTTTTTTTTTGTCTGTTTGTTTGTTTGTGTCTTTTTTTCTTTTTCCTTTTCTTTTTTTTTACTATTATTATTATTTTTATTTTTTCTCTATATTAACATTCTATATATTTTCCTTTTTTTTTGCTAGTTCTTTTCCTAAATCAATGCACATGTACTAAGAAATGATGATCATGCATTTATGTGATGATGTTAAGAATTACTGATTGCAGGGTGGGCCACGGTGGCTCAACAGGCAAAAGTGCTTGCCTGCCATGCCCGAAGACCCAGGTTCGATTCCTGGTGCCTGCCAATGTATTAAAAAAAAAAAAAAAGAATTACTGATTGCATATGTAGAATGGAATGATTTCTAAATGTTTTGTTAATTTCTTTTTTTCTTTAATTAATAAAAAAAGAAAAAAATGGCACACATGCAAATGGGAGTTTTACATCTCCATAGTGATAATCTAATCAAAAGGGTTTCCACCGTAAAATATTGAATCAGCATGAAAGCACATGGCTTCTGGGGTACACAACACTTTCAAACCAGTGGATTCCACCCTCCAGACCCCAAAAGACCTGTTCTTAAAACATATTAATTCCATCACAGTATCACAAAGCCTTAAGCAATTTAAGTAACGATAAAAATGCAATCCAAAGTCAGAAAATAAAAGGCATGGGCTGTACTAAGGCAAAAAAAAATTCTCCTTTTGTCCTTTCCCTGTGAAATTCAGATCAAGTTATTTGCTGCCAATATACAAAGGAGGGACAGAGGTAGGACATGTTTCCATTGTCACGGGAGAAATTAAAAGGTAAACTGGAGTCATCAGAAGCAAACGGCTTCAAAAACCTGCAGGACAAAATCCATTGGAATTCAAAGTCTGAGAGTTATTTAACCTCAGGGCTTTAGAAAAGAGCTGCGCCACCCTTTCCAAGGTCCTATGCATTGGCTGCAATCTCTTGCTCAAAGTACTCGGATGAGGTTCAATACTGGGGTGCATTAGGGGGAGTGATATTTCTCTTGGTTCCACTTTCTCCAAGCTTTGGAGTAGCACTAAGGATATGTGCCATCTCCAGGACTCATGATCAAGCCCTCCAGAACAATGTAGTGGCAGCTGGCTCCCCCAAAACCTAGTTTGTGTGCTCCACCCTCTCCAAGGCCAGGGGCAGGAAAACTCTTCCTGAGCATTGAGGTGGGAGGTTCACCTCTGCCTTCAAATCAAGCTCATCTTTCCCAAGTGCATGGGTGGTTTTATTCTCTTGGCTAGAGTTTTATTAGCTGCAGCCCTTAGCTTCCATGGTTCTCCCTGTGAAGTCATTTTTCCTTCAATTTTTCCTTTTCTGTCCCTTTTAGTCCAGACTGGAAGTGATTCCATTTATACAGATGCCACAACACACTTTGCTGGGTTTCTATGTAGTATGCAGGGATCGTAACCATCAGATAATAGGACTTTCTATAAATCCTTTCAGGATAACTACATTTTCAATCTTGGCTTTTCCTGAAATGGCTGACTGGTTCAATGTCTGCTCAGATGCTCATATGGGGTTCCATTCATTGGGTTCTCATTTTCTGGAAGTCCAGAATTTTCCAGGCCATCAAGCTCTGTTTTCTTTTTACCCAAGACTTAAGTTCTCAACTTACATCTTTCTTTCTTTTATTTTCACTTTTTTAATTTTTTTAAACACAACATACAAACATGAACATTCTTACCATATGTTCATTCCATTCTTGGTATATAATCAATAACTCACAATATCATCACATAATTGTATATTCATCATCATGATCACTTCTTAGAACATTTGCATCAATGCAGAAAAAGAAATAAAAATTAAAAAGAAAAAAATCATTCATACCATACCACTTACCCCCTTTTCATAGATAACTAGCATTTCAATCTTCTAAATTTATTTTAACATTTGTTCTCCCTATTATTTATTTATTTTTAATCCATATGTTTTACTCATCTGTCCCTAAGGTAGATAAAAGGAGCATCAGATGCAAAGTTTTCACAATCACACAGTCACACTGCAAAAGCTATATAATTATACAATCATCTTCAAGAAACATAGGTAGTGGAACACAGTTCTATATTTTCAGGCACATCCCTCCAGACTCTCCATTATACCTTAATTAAAAAGGTGATATCTACATAATGCCTACAAATAACCTCCAAGATAACTTCTTGACTCTGAAATCTTTTAACCATTGAAACTTTGCTTTATTTCTCTCTTCCCCCTTTCAATTGAGAAGGTTGTCTCAATCCCTTGATGCTGAGTCCCAGCTCATTCTAGGATTTCTGTCCCAAATTGCCAGAAAGGTTTACACCCCTAGGAGTCATGTCCCACATAGAGAGGGAGAGGGCAGTGAGTTTGTTTGTCATGTTGGCTGAGAGAGAGAGGTCACATCTGAGCAACAAAAGAGATTCTCTGGGGGTGACCTAATAAGCCTAATTTTAAGTAGGCTTAGTCTATCCTTTTCAGGGCTCAGTTTCATGTGAACAAACCCCAAGATTGAGGGCTCAGCCTATTGGTTTGGTTATCTCCACTGCTTGTGAGAATATAAGGAATTCTTCACACGGGGAAGCTGAATTTTCCCCCTTTTTCACCATTCCCCCAAGGGGACCTTGCAAATACTTTTTTATTCACTGTTCCAAAAACTCTGGGATTTATTGGGCCATCACTCTGAAAAAAACCTACAAAATCTCATGCCCTACTCAAGGTTCCATGTAGTTTTGGTGTTCAATTAAACTGTCCACATAAGTTATATTAGGAAATGCACTAGTCAAAATATAAAGTTTGTACCAAATAAACTTTTTGCTTTATTCTCACACATAAGTTAAAGTTTTAAAATATGAACTGCCATCTATTTTCAACACTCTGCAATATTGACATTCCTTAGTTCTTCCTCATGCAAAAGCATTTTTTATATTTGTACATTTAGTCACTATCATTATACACTCTAGGCATTATTAGATTAGACCATCTCAGTGTCTATCATCTACCTTTCCTTCTGATTTCATTTTTTCCCCCAGCCCTCCTCCCTCTATCATTCTCACATTCAGCTTCATTCAGTGTGCTAATATTGTGTTACAGTAAGGTAGTATTGTGCCATTCATTTCTGAATTTTTACAATCAGTCCTGTTGCACAATCTGTATCACTTCAACTCCAATTACCCAATATGTACCTTATTTATATCTCCTGGTGATCCCTGTTCTTAATTGAAATTCTCCAATATCTCTCTCTTGTTGCATTTTAATATAAGCTGTAAGGAACAACAAAACTGAATTTTCCACACTTAATTTGGAAATTTCTTCTGCTAAATATCCAAGTTCATCACTCTCAAATTCCACCTTCCATTCACAAAGAACACTTTCCTTCCAATTTGCAATGACATGTTCATCATTTCTGTCTAAAGCCATATCATAAGTATCCTTAGAGTCCAGAATTCTACCAACAGTCTCTTTAAAGCATTCTTGGCCTTCTCTGTCAAGCTCCTTATAATCATTACAATATATTCCTCTTACCCACTTAAAAAAATTCCAAAATGCCTGGAATTTATAAAAAGCAGCAGCACATCACTCCTGGTATCAAAATCTGAATTAGTTTGTTAAGCTGCCAGAATGAAATATACCAGAAATGGAAAAATATTTATAAAGGGAATTTATTACTTAACAAGTTTACAGTTCTAAATTTGTGAAAATGTTCAGATGAACACATCAACAAAAGACTACCTTCATTCAAGAAAGGTCAACGCCATCTGGAACAATCTATCAGCTGGGAGGACATGTGGCTGGTGTCTGCCAGTCTTTTTGCTGGCTCATTGTTTCCATTTCTGATGACAATAGTTTCCTCTATAAGCATCTGTAGAACTTTCCTTAGCTCCTCTCTTATGCAATTCTGGATTCTGGCTTGCTTAGCATCTCATGGGAAAGCACTTGGCCTCTGCCCAAGTGTAGGCATCTGCTCTCTCTGTCAGCACTCCAAGAATCTATGAAGATCTTGTCTGTGTCATTTCTGAAGTAGCTGTTCTCCAAGCATCTACATCTGTTCTGTCATTTCTCCAAAAAGGTTCTTCATTTAAAAGACTCTGGTAAACTAATCACGTCCCACCCTGAATTGGAGAAGTCACACGTCTCCATCTACCAAAAAGGCCACAACCAGAATTGGGCATGCCACATCTCAGCATAGGTAATCTAATCAAAGTAATTTCCAACCTACAATATTAAATCAGGATTAAAGGACATGGCTTCTCTGGGGTACAAAACACTTTCAAAATGGGCACAACCACCATCCAGGGACTACAGAAATCAAGTGTAACGTAAAGACTTTCTGTCACTATTGACAGTGACCAAGGAAACAACTTCATTGGCCATGAAGTACAAGAATGCATGGATGATAATGACATTAAATGAAACTTCCATCTATCCTACTATCCAACAGCTGCCAGCCTGGTGGAGTGGAAAGATAGAATTTTAAAGTAGCAATTGAAGTTACTAATACCTGGAACCAACTTATAAGCCACCCAAAAAACATTAATATCAACCTATGTCCCACACAGCTTATCAGTTATTCACTGCTGGGCCAGTTATAAATAAAGATGTGGTTGCCTGAGCCACCAATTCTGGTGTCCCACTACCAGGAAAAGGGCAATGATCTAGCATCCTACTTCCTCTGCCAGGAGACCTGCCCATAGGGTTATGCTTTGTCCACTTGCCCTGGCCATGGACAATTCCACCATGGTGACTAGGGTTTTGGAAACTCTGGGGAAATGTTTTAGAGCAGGACTTTACAATGAAACCCTGGGTATTCACACACTGCTTTTACACACCTGACTTGTTAATCCTGGGCCAGTTCCCATATTTTATACATGTGGGTTCTACAGGTATAAGTTTAACACTGAATATGCTACTGTTGCACCCAGCTCCAGGTGGGTAACACTGTGGTATTATAAGTTGGACACTAAACAAGTGGGGACTGTAATACTGGACCAAGCTGATGTTATTGCTTGTGTTCTATTAGATGGGCATGACCTATCTATTTCAACCCCTCTATAACATCTCACTTTTTATTTCTAGTTTCCTAAGTGGAATTTATACCAAACTTCTAAACAGGAAGAAGACATTTGCTGCTCTACACAACTGGTCTAACTGATCGATATGGATATATCTCATAAATATGCTCACAATGCACGTAGTTGCTGTGCTTTGTATTGCTGTTGTGAAATTCTCATGCAACGCCACTTTGCAAAGCTGATCCAAGGGTGATTGTGGAAGAATGGCAGATGGTATTGTAAGGGATAGCAAGTTTTACAAGGATGGAGTATAAGGCAATTATTTCTCAAGTGCAAATCTAACTTCACACCTTCCTAATCCGTCCCTTGTTTACTGGAAAGTGGTACAGTAAGTATTTCAACGAATCTAGACAAATCTCAAAGAATAAGGGATATCTCAATAATGGATAAGAATAGCCTCAAAGATAACCTCTCAACATTGTTTGAAATCCCTCAGACTCTGAAATTTTGTTTTGTCTTATTTCTTTCTTCCCCATTTTGTCAATAAGGCTTTCTCAATCACATGATGCTGGATCCCAGCTCATCCTGGGATTCATATCCCACATTGCCTGAGATATTTACACCTCTGAGAGTCATGTCCAATGTAGGGGGAGGGCAGTGACTTCACCCACCGAGTTTGCTTAGAGAGAAGCCACATTTGAGTAACAAAATAGGTTCTCTGTGGTGGTAACTTTTAGGTATAATTATAAATAGGCTTAACTTCTCTTTGGTAAGAATAAATTTCATAGGGATGGGTCTCAAGATCAAAGACTCAGCCTATTGAATTATTTCTCCCCCTTGCTTGCAGGAATATCAGAAATTCCCTAGATAGTGTTGTGCTATTTATTTCTGAATCTTTACAATAGGTCCTCTTACACATTCTGTAATTCTTCAGCACCCAGTGATCTATCTTTTTTACCTTCTTTCTATTTCCTGATAACCTACATTCTTACCTTTAATTCTAAAAGTTCATTCATTTATATAAGCTCATTTTAGTGAGACCATGCAGTATTTTTATTTTTGTTTCTGACTACTTTAACTCAGCATAATGTCCTCAAAGTTCATCCACATTGTTACATACTTCATCAGTTTATTCTGTCTTATAGCTGCATACTATTCCATCATATGTGTATACCACAGCTTGTTTAGTCACTCACCTGTTGATGGATATGTGGGCTATTTCCATCTCTTGGAAATCATTAATGATGCTGCTTTAAACATCAGTTTGCAAATGCTGGTTTGTGTCCTTGCCTTCAGTTCCTCTGAATATGCACCTGGTAATGGGATTGCTATATCATATGGAAATGCTATATTGGGTTTCCTGAGAAACCACAAAACTGCCTTTTCAGAGTGGTTTCACCATTCTACGTTTCCACCAGCAATGAATAAGTGTGCCACATCCTCCACATCCACTCCAGCACTTTCATTTTTTTATAATGGCCATTCTAGTTAGTGTGAGATGATATCTCACTGTGGTTTTGCTTTGCATTTCCCTAATAGCTGGTGAAGTCAAGTATCTTATCATATGTATTTTAGCCACTTATATTTACTGAAAAATATCTGCTTATGTCTTCTGCCAAGTTTATAATTGGGTTGTTTGTTTTTTTGGTTGTTTAGTTTTAGAATCTATTTACACATTCTAGATATTAAACACATATCTGAGGCAGTGTGATGGTGGCTCAGTGGAAGAATTCTCACCTGCTATGCCAGAGACCTGGGTTTGATTCTTGGTGTCTGCACATGCAAAAAAAAAATCTGATACATGTTTTCAAATATTGTCTGCCTTTGTATAGGCTGCCTTTTTACTTTCCTGACAGAGTTCTTTGATTTACAGAAGTGTTGAATTTTGAGGTACCCCCTCACTTCCTATCACAAAATTTATGATATTTCCCAACATTTTCTTTTGAAGATTTTATATCTTGGCTCTAATATTTAGGTCTTTGATCCACATTGAGTTAATTGTTGTATATGTCATGAGATATGTGTCTTCCTTAATTCTGTTACATATGGATATCAAGTTTTCCAAGCACCATTTTTTGAAGAGGCCGCTCTGTCCCAGTTGGGTTGGCTTAACCACCTTATCAAAGATCAACTGTCTGTAGATGAAAGTGTGTATTTCTTAATATTCAATTCAGTTCCATTGGTCAGTATATCTATCTTTATAAGAGTACCATGCTGTTTTGAACACTGTATCTTTGTAACATGCTTTAAATTCAGGTACTGTAAGACCATCTGCTTTAGTGTAAAAGTTACCAGAATGCAATATACCAGAACTGGAATGTCTTTTCAAAAGGGAAATTTAACAAGTTACAAATTCACAGTTCTAAGACTATACAAGTATCCAAATTAAGGATTCCATGGAAAGATACCTTAATTCAAGAAGGTGGAAGGGTCAGGGACAACTCTTTCAGCTAGGTAGTCATGTGGCTGGCATCTGCTGGTCTCTTGTTCCTGGGCTCCATTGCTTTCACCCTCTGTTCCTGTAAGGATTCCTCACTTTGATCCTCCAAGGATTTCATCTCTTGGCTTCCCTTGACTCTCGCCAGTTTCTGCCTTTCTAGCCTGTCCTGGTTATGTCTTTTGGGCTCAGAGCCCCCTCAAACATCCATTTCTCGATTCTGCAAGTGTTGGCATCTGTGTCAGCTGCCTCTCCATTGGCTCTGTCATTTCTGAGATTTCTCCTAAATGTTACCCCTTTTAGAGACTGTAGTAAAGTAATCAAGACACACCTGGAATGTGTGGAGTCACATCTCCATTTAATCAAAAGGTCAATACAACTATTGGGTGTTTTACATCTCTCTGGAGACAATCCAGTAATAAGTTTCCAACTAACAGTATTGAATCAAGATTTTTTTAAAATGGGGTGGTGTGATGGTGGCTCGGTGGCAGAATTCTCATCTGCCATGCCAGAGACCTGGGTACAATTCCTGATGCCTACCCATGCAGAAAAAAAGATTAAAATAATGGCTGTTCCTATGAGATTGGATTGAGATTAAAACATGGTTTTCAGGGGTGCATAATATTTTCAAACTAGCACACTAACCATCTCATTTTATCTTCTTAAGATTTTTTAGCCATGGGGGGCTTCCTCCCCTTCCAAGTAAATCTGGATATTGGATCAGTATTGAAACATGTCTTTTAAGTTGTATGTAATACTTTCAGACTGGCACCCACTGATTTTATTTTCCTTTCTTAAGATATTTTTAGCTGTTAGGGGAATCCTGCCCTTCCAAATAAATGTGAATGTTCATTTTTTCTATTTCTGCAAAGTTGGGATTTTAATTGGTATTGCATTGAATCTATAAATTACTTTGGTTGGAATTGACATCTTAACAATCTTTAGTCTTTCAGTGAAAGAACATGGTATGCCCTTCCATTTATTAAAGTGCTCCATGATTTCTTTTAGCAATTTCTTGTGCTTTCTTGTGTGTAGGTCTCTGGCATTCTTAGTTCAATTTATTCCTAAATATTTGATTCTTTTAGTTATTATTGTAAGTGGAATTGTTTTCTTGATTTTCTCCTCAGATTTCTAATTACTTCTGTGGAAAAACATTACTGATTTTGGGGTGTTGGCTTGTACATGTCATTTTACTGTACTCACTTATTAGATCTAGTAACTTTGCTATAGATTTTTCAGGATTTTTGAAAGATAGAATCCTGTCATCTGCAAACAATGAGAGATTTACTTCTTCCTTTCCAATTTGAATGCCTTTTAATTATTTTTCTTGTCTAATTGCTCTGGAAAGCACTTCCAGTACAATGTTGAATGGCAATCATGACAGTGGCCATCTTTTTTTTTTATTCCTGATCTTGAGGGGAAGATCTTTTCCCATTGACTATGTTCTTAGCTGTTTTTTTCCATATTTTCCTTTCATCATGTTGAGGAAGTTGCCTTATATTCCTATCTTTTGAAGTGTTTTCATCAAGAAAGGATGTTTATTCTGTGTGAGGCCAAAAGGAAAAGATGCTTATTTGGTTCAAAATTTGTATTTTTGGTACTGTGTTTTCTAATTTAATTTGTATGGACAGTTCAGTTGAACATCATAAAAGTTCATGAAGTATTGAATAGGGTATGAGACTTTGTAGGTTTATCCAGCTTAGTTTGATACCAAGTGTGTTATCTGGGGTCCTCTAGAGAAAAAGAATCAGCAGAAGATATCCATAAATATAAAATTTATAGAAGTGCCTCACAGAACCGTGTAGATGTAGAGTCCAAAGCTTGTAAGATAGGCTGCAAGCTGACAGTCCCAATGGGGGTCCTTAAGGAACTCAGAAGAGACTGGTTGGCTGAAGCAGGAAGAGTGACTGTCTCTTTAGAATTCTTCTTAAAAGCCTTGCAGTGATTATATTAAGCATCATTCATTGCAGAACATAATCCCCTTAATTGATTACAAATGCAATCAGCTGTGGATGTAGCCAGCATGATCACGATTTAAGTCAATGAAATATCCTCATAGCAACAGACAGGCCAGTGCTTGCCTGACCAGACAACCAGGCACAACCACCTGGCCAAGTTGACACACAAATCTGACCATGATACCTAGATACATCCCAGAGTAAATTGGACAGTGAAAAAGTGCAAGTTCCCTTTTGGCCACTTGGGAGAAAGGTGGAAATATTCCACTTCCCCATTTGGAAAATGTCTGATATTCTCACAACCAGTGGACACAACCAAATCAATAGGTAGAGCCCTCAATCTTGGGGTGTTCCCCTATGAAACTTATTCCCATAAAGGATAAGCTAAACCTACTTAAAATTAGGCCTAAGAGTCACACCTAGAGAGTCTCTTTTATTGCTCATATGTGGCCTTTCTCTTTAACCTGAAGTGACAAATGAACACACTATCCTCCCCCTGTACATAGATCATGATCACCAGGAGTGTAAATTACCCTGGCAACATGGGACAGAAATCTTGGAATGAGCATCAAAGAATTGAGGAAACTTTCTTGACAAAAAGGGGAAAAGAGAAATGAGAAAAATAAAGTCTCAGTGACTGAGAAATTTCAAACAGATTCTAAAGCTTATCCTGGAGGTTATTCTTAGACATTATGTACATATCCATTTTTAGCTTATGGTATATTGGAGTCGCTAGAGGGAAGTATCTGAAACTGTTTTCCTGCATTCCAGTAGCTTTGTTTCTTGAAGATAATTGTCTAATTGCAGTGTGATGGTATGATTGTGAAAGCCTTGTGTCTGATTCTCCTTTTGCCTTGGGTATGGGCAGATGAGTAAGAAAAATATGGATAAAAATAAACAGATAATAAGGGGACTGAGGTTAAAATAAATTGGGTAAATGGAAATACCTGTGGTCAATGAGAGAGAGGGGTAAGGGGTATGATATGTATGGGTTTTTTCTTTTTATTTGTTTTCCTGGAATGATGAATGATGCAAATGTTATGAAAAATGACTGCAGTGATGAACACACAATTGTGTGATGATATTGGGAGCCATTGATTGTACACCATGTATTAAATGTTTGTATATTAGGAATGTGTGTTTGTATGTTAAAATTTATCAATAAAAATATTTAAAAAGAAAAGATGTTGAATTTTGTCACATGCCTTTTCTGCACTGTTCAAGATTATCATGTGGGTTTTCTGCTTCAGTTTATTGTTATGGTATATTACACTAATTTATTTTCTTGCCTAACTGGAATAAATCCCACATGGCCATGGTGTATATTCTTTCAATGTGCTGTTGGTTTCAATTTGCACATTTTTTCCAGGATTTTTGCATCTATGTTCATTAATGAAATTGTAATTTTCTCTTCTTGTAATATCTTTGTCTGTCTTTGGTATTAAGGTGATGTTGGCTTAATAGAATGAATTAGGTATGTTTCTCTCCTTTTCAAATTTTTTTGAAGAGTTTGTGCAGGATTGGTACTAATTCTTTCTTGAGCTTGGTAGAATTTACATGTAAAGCCATCCTGTCTTGGGTTTTTATATTTGGGGAGCATCATGATGACTGATTTTATCTCCTTATTTGTTTTTGGTTTGTTGAGGTCATCTATTTGTTCTCAAGTCAATGTTGGTTGTTCATGCTTTTATAGGAATGTGTCCATTTCATCTACATTGACTAGTTAATTAATATATAGTTACTCATAGTATCCTCTCATTACTTCCCTTATTTCTGCATGTTCAGTGTCTATGTCCCCTCTCCTATTTCTGAGTTTATTTGCAACATCAGTTATTATTTTGTCAGTCTAGCTAAGAGTACCTTGATTTTAATGATTTTATCAAAGAACCACATTCTGGTTTTGTTGATTTTCTCTATAGTTTTCATATTCTCAGTATCATTTATTTCTGCTCTAATCTTCAATATGTCTTTCCTTCTGTTTGTTGTGGGGTTAGTTTGTTCTTATTCCTCTAGTTTTTTCAGGTGAAAGTTAATTCCTAAATTTTTGTTCTTTTTTTTAAATATAGTCATTCAGGCCAGTAAATTTCCCTCTCAGCACCACCTTTTCTGCATCCCAGAATTTTAATATGCTGTGTTTTCATTTTCTAGTGCCTCAAGATATTTACTTATTTCTCTTGTAATTTCTTCCTTGACCCACTGGTTTTCTAAGAGTGTGTCAGCCTCCATATATTTGTGAATTTTCTTTTCCTCTGCCTATTACTGATTTCCAACTTCCTTCCATTATGATCTGAGAAAGTGTTTTGTATAATTTCAAACTTTTAAAGTATATTGAAACTTGCTTTGTGACCCAGCATATGGTCTATTCTTGAGAATAATTCACGAGCACTTGAAAAAATTGCATATCGTAATGTTATATAAGTGTCAGTTGTCTCATGGGTTATAATCTTCTATAAATGTCTGTTAAATCTAGTTCATTTATCATATCATTGAAAATCTTTGTTTTCTTATTTATTCTCTGTCTGGATGTTCTATCCATTGATGACAGTAGTGAATTTAAGTCTCCACCTATTACTTTAGATGTATCTTTATCTCTTTTCAGAGTTTTCAGTGTTTGCCTCATGCATTTTTGAGCACTCTGATTTTGTGCATAAATATTTATGATTGTTATGTCTTCTTGATGAATTGTTCCTTTTATTAATGCACAGTTTCCTTCTCTGTCTCTTTTAATTGTTTTATATTTGAAGTCTAATTTGTTGGATGTGAGTGTAGCTAATCCTGCTCTTTCCTGGTTGTTGTTCACATGAAATATCTTATTCCAACCTTTCACTTTCAATCTGTTCTTGTCCTTGGGACTAAAGTGAGTCTCTTATAGACAGCACATAGTTGGGTCCTATTTTTTTAATACGTTTGACCAGTTTATATCTTTTCATTAGGAATTTTAATCCGCTAACACTTGATGTTATTACTGTAAGGCAGTACTTCTACCACTTTGTCTTTTGAATTTTACACATCATATATATTTTTCTCTTTTTACCTTTACTGATAGTGTTCTACAATCTTCTCCAGTCCTCTCTCTCTTGTCTTTTCCTAGTGTCTGGAGTGCTTCCTTTATTATTCATTGTAGAAATTTTTTTTAGTCACAAACACTCCTAGTGACTGCTTGTCTGAAAATACTTTAATCTCCTCCTTGTGTTTGAAGGACAGTTTTGCTGGGTATAGAATTATTGGTTGGTAGTTTTTCTCTATTAGAATTTTAACTATATCTTTATACTGATTTCTTATCTCATGGTTTCTGCTGAAAATTTTGCACAGCTTCTTCTTGTTGAGTTTCCCCTGTATGTGATTGACTGCTTTTCTCTTGCTGCCTTTAGAATTCTCTCTGTCTTTGATGTCTGACAATCTGATTAGTAGGTGTCTTGGGGTAGTTTTTTTTTATGTATATTCTGTTTGGGGTATGCTGCACCTCTTGGATCTGATATTTTATGTCTTATAAGAGATAGGATATTTTCAGTGATTGTTTCCTCCCCTAGTCTTTCTGTGTCTTTTCCATTCTTCTCTCTTTCTGGGACACCCATAATATTTATATTTGTGTGGTTAAGACTGTCATTTAATTCCCTGATACCCTGCTCATATTTTCCCATTAATTTTCCTATCTGTTCTTTTGTGTATAGGATTTCAAATGTCCTGTCCTCTAGTTCACTAGTTCTTTCTTATGCCTTTTCAAGTCTGCTGTAATACATCTTTATTGTTTTTAACTTTTATTGTTCCTATCATTCCCATTTGCTTTTTAAAATATTTGACTTTTCATTTATGTTTACTCATTGTCTTTTTTATATTATTCATCTCATTCTATGTCTTCCCTCAACTTATTGATTTGACTTTTTACATTTTTAAAATATTTTTAAAAAATTTTTTCATGTGCAGGCACAAGAAATCAAACCTGGGTCTCTGGCATGCCAGGTGAGAATTCTACCACTGAGACACCACTGCCCTGCCCTGATTTGATTTTTATGTCTGTTCCAACATCCTTATTTGGTTGTTTAACTCCTGTATCTTTTTTGAAGTGTTGTTTTTTCCCATTGACTGGGCCATATCTTAAATTTTCTTAGCATGATTCATTACTTTTTTGCTAACATTTTGACATTTAATTTCCTTAATTAGTTTATTCTGCAGAATATTTTCAGTATGTTACCTAGGGCTTCCTTATTGGTTGGCTTTATTCTCTAAGTGTTCTTTGGGATTCAGTCCAACTAATTCTAGACCTCTAGCACAGATTATGTTTAACTTATCAGAAATATTCAGCTCTTGTTTTTCTGGTTCTTGCCCTGCCTATATGGAACTATTTTGAGGAGAAGATCCTGAGATTTGATTGACTCCAGTCAGGTTTTCCCAGAACAGACAGGCCCATGCCTCAGGAGGAGGGTGTAACCTCTACCAAGTTTTCTGATGTTGTGATCAGCAGGTTGTCAGACACTCCTATGAATCTTCTAGACTCTATGCATTTTGTATCCTTCCCAGACTGTACTGCTTGTCAACCTGCAGTTTCCCACCAGCATAAAGTGATGTGGTGTCTTTAACTCTCTGCAGCTTATCCTTGCCAGTGGTATGGTTGAAACTGTGACTGAGGTAATAGATGAGTTTAGCACACCTGTTTTTCATCCTGGGGCTTGAGTCTCCTTAAGGAAGGAAGTCTCTATGTCCCACTCTCTTTTTCTTGGGGAAGACATACACTTTTGGAAATTTTCTTCATTCACCAGACTGGTTAATTTGTCTGTCAGACATGCTTTAATTCTGCCCTTGCCTAGGGTAGTGCTGAAACCTGAGAATGCTCACAATTCTATCTAATGAGGTGTTTAGAAATAAAATTTAAAAAAGAAAGAAAGAAGTCTTTTCAGAGCCAGACCCTATTTCCCTGATTTGCCAATCAAGAGCTGGAGTTGGTGTACAGCTTTATGTGACCACACGCTCTATGTGCCCCCTTTTCTTGGGACACCATACTTTTCCAATATTTTTTGCTGTCCAAATCAAAAAAACCTCTGTTCCTTTTATTCCACCAGCCCCGCCCACTTTCAGCCATGGCAAAAACTCCTGGTTCCTTTAGTGCTTATACCAGGTATATCTGTGTTTGGGACCTGTTTTCATGAGTCCAAATATATTAATTAATTCTTCAATTGGAGATTGGTTGAGCTACGTTCCTTGATCCTCATGGGGTGTTTTTTCCCCTTATGTACCAGCCTGTTGTTCTCATGGGAGAATGGCAGCAGCCTCTGCAACTTTCAAAACTTAAACCTCTATGTGGAATTTCACACACTCCACCCATTCCAGACTTCTGTATGATATATGTCCATTCAACAATTGTTCTATTCATTTCCTGGCTATTTATAAAATTCCCTGGAGGGCAAACTAAATTTTACACCTCAATATGCTGCCATCTTGCTTCCCCCTACAAGTCTTACATTCTTGCACACAGCTTATCCATTAGCTCTGTGCCTACCTTTTCTCCTCCTATATTAATCCCATGTAACTTGTTGAATGCTGAAGAGTTCTGCTAGGGGTCCAGTTGCATTTCTTTTATGTAAGCTTCCATAAATAAATGTTTATACAATTCACTCATGTCTTCTTGAGAACTGGGTTCCTGAACAAAGACAGTAACAACTGGGACATGAGTCTGCATTTCTGCCTCAGCATATTGGCCCATATTCAGGAGGTTGGGTTTAAATCACTGTTACTGGGAACATGACGAAGTGAAGTTACTCAAAGCCAGAGATTGGAGCAGGTATCAGGAAGAAGACAGGAGACAGTGAATACCATAAGAGCAGATGCAAAGAAAAGAGAGATCTGTCTGTGATAGGAGCAGAGGTATTATCCAAGAAGACCCAGGAATTGCAGTGAACCTAGTACCTGAAAGCTACAGAATTTTGACTTCTAGTCTTTAAAATCATGAACCAATAAATACCATTATTTAACCCAGCCCATTGAGTGGTATTTATAAAAGAAACTTGGCAAACTAAGAGGTTTTTTTGCAGAATTGATATGATATAAATTAAGAATTTTGTTGCAAAAATTTACTCAAAGTGTGATTGTGGAGATTGCCAAGACCAAATTATTTAGGATAGGCTATGCATTGGAAACTCTCATGAAGGTGAAGTTGAATTTCCCAGTAGAAGCTGGTTGGTTGATGTAGAAACAAAAATTTTTTTAAACTTCTGGGATCCTTATTTTAGAACCTCCAAGTAATTGGGCAGAGTGAATCCTCCTATTGCTGTTGGCAAGCTTCTTTCTTGATTGTAGATGCAATTACTTGTAGATGTAATCAATTAAAAGTATATTGCAAGCCAAGCACCGTAGGACATTCCATTTTCAGTTTCTACTTGTGAATTAGGATTATTGTCTTAAATCAGAGGAGAGAGGGCTATTTTCTCAGAGGAGGTGGTTACAAGTTTATTAGACACATCAGCAATAATCTTTCCAGAGGGAGGTGGGTGGCAGATTTCTCAGAGAAGAACAGGATATCAGAAGGCTATTTCCTCAAGGCAGAATGGAGGTTTGGTGGCTTATCTACAGCCATGTAAATAAATTTCAATTAAAAAACAAACATAATATTTACATTATATTTCCATACATACATGATTTAGATACAAATGTAGGACTAGACATATAGATATGATCAATATAGATCTCCTGTCAGTTCTGATTCCCTACAGAAAACTAACTAATATACAACTTTTTCTTTCTTCATACTCCAGTAAATGAGAAACAATCTGATGGCATGGGGAAGGATATAAGAAATCAAACACTACTTTTGGCAAATAGCATGATTTAGTTCTTTTTGAAAAAGCTTTTAAAACAGTTTTATTTATGATCATTGGGTTATATTTGCTTCATTGTTTGACTAACAAGCATTGATAAAATTTTAATGAGCTGGTCATGATTTCCTATTGACAGAAATATGTTTCAAAAATCCCTAGGGGTCTTTGGGTAGTTCAGTGGTACAACTCTCACCTGCCATACAGGAGACTCTGGTTCAATTCTTGGCCTAGGTACTTCCAAAACAAACAAGCAAGGAAACAAACAAACAAATACAAACAAGCAAATAAAAATTCAACAGATGTTGCAATAAGGGGATACTCATATGGAAAAAGAATGAAATGTGACCCCTGACATATAGCTTACAAAAAAAATCCATGCAAATATTTTCTAATTTAAGTTGTAAAATCAGTTTATTTGAACACCATAAGTGCATGGAATCTTGAATAAGTCATAAGATTTTGTTGGATTGTCCAGGTTAGTGTGATGCTAATTCCCCATTCTGGTATTTCTGTAAAAAATTTACTATTGTTACCTCACTTTCTCTATATATGCTTGCATTCTCAGATCCTTTTGAGCATCTGTCTGGACATGACTTTTTCACTCTTGTCATAATATAATAAATATTTTTCACATTTTCCTCCCACTGCTTGATTACAGAAATGTATTGGATACTTTCAGAAACTCTTACAGTTATATTGAGATATCAAAATATTTATTGAGGGCATTATTAATACTCAAAGAAAGCAAAATACAGTTCAAAGAATAATTTACAACTGGCTACTATGAACCAAAATCGGAAGAGCTAGCTTTCTGACTTTTGGGGGTCCTTTGATGCAGATACCTGCTCAATTTCTAGCTCACCTTTTATCCTTTATCTTTAAGAAAAGAACTTTCATTTGCCATCATCACCCAAAGTTTACAGCCAATTAGCAAAGAGCTGAGAAATGATATCCCATTACCTAAACACACACCTGCTTCTGCCTTATTCTGCTTTAATTATTTTTGTTCTAAAATTTATTTATTCATAGGGACATTAGAAGGAAATTTACTTTTCTTTCAATTAAATTCACTCTTTAACTAGCAAGGATGATTGTCCTTCGAATCCTCCAATTAAAATCTTGTGAAAATATGGTAATTAAGGACTTAATTCTTAATTCTGAATTTGAAATCTAATCCGATAATTATCAGGACCCCAGTTCTGTAAAGAAAATTTATTTATCTCATTGGAAGTAACACTTATTTTATAGCAAACTGTGGTTAATATCTATACTTAAATTCCTTTTGAGAAAAAGAAATATTCAGAATCAAAACACTGAAGGTTGGATATAATGTTGTCTTATAAAGGAATTAGCCTACTTGAAACCACAGCATTGTAACATTTATTTTATTATGATTCTATGATGTGATTTTTCTATAATAAAGAAACAAACTATTTCAAAAGTGATTCTAAATATCCACCTCTTTCAAAACTTAAAATGTTTGCAGTCTTTCAAAAATATTTTATTGCTTCTGCTATTCATATCAGTTTTGCAAATTATTAAGGCAAAGCCAGTGAACCTCTAGGAAGGACAAATAACAAAAGCAAATCAATCAACCATAAAACACATCTAGATTCACCAGTCACTGCTGAAAACAAAAAATTAGTGTACAATTATGATGGTAGTCAAAGGAAAGTAAGTACACATATAGAAGAAAAATCATAATTATTATAAGAGTTTCACCATCAATAGTGATACAAGCCAGAAGATACTGGAAAGATATATTTAAACTCTGAAAGATAAAAATAATTAAATGTCCACTGAAAACAACTTTCAAATATAAGAATAAAATAAAGGCTTTTGAAGAAAATTTACATACATGCAGATAAAATATTTTTTTTGCCAGTAGAGATGTATTTTAAAAATTATACAACTAGGAATATGATATTAAAGAAAGTTCAGTTTAACTTAGACATAAATAACAGTAACAATGTAAAATTGAAAGTAAATATATTAAATATTTGATCTGTAAAATTTTAATGGCTTCAAAAATAATTGCATAAAACAAAAACTAAGATGATGATTGTTAGATTTAAACATATTTAAAAGTAGAATTATGAAAAAATAACATTATGCAGAAGAAGAATTGAATTTCTACTATTTTAAAGTTCCAATGACTTAAGTCATGTGGCATATTATTTTAGGAAGACTATTATAAAGTAATTTGCATATGATAATCCTTAGGACAACCGCTAAAAGGAGAGAAAATAAAAATTGCAAACATAAGTGTTTAAAGCAAGGATATCACAATGATCCCAAATACTGAAAACATAGTAAGAATATGTTATAAACACTTTTAGTTTTAAAATTTGATTTAGAGAAATGTACAGTTCCTTAAATACTTACACCAGAAGAAATATGCAACCTGTTTAGTTCTATGTCTATTAAAGCAATTGCAATTTCCCTAAAAGCTTTCCAAATGAGGAAAAAACTAAACCTACCTTATAAATATGAAAATCTCACTTCTCCCACAGAATGGCTTGTGAACAGTGCAGTGTGAAACCTCTTCAACCATTCAGAAGTGGACCACATCTTGAGAGTCAGTATACCAACCTTATATAGGAAAACAGGCTTCCAGAATCACTTCAAGGAAAAGAACAACCCACAAAGCCTAGTCAATCAGAATCTGCACTGTTACACTCAAGATTGATGCTCTCCCTTTCGTTGAGCCAACTTGTTTATGAAGACCTTTCTTTCACCAACAAGCTAGTGCCTGACCAATACAAGTCCAATCACATCACCTAACAAATCACTCTTTTCTTTACAACATTCTTTCTTTCTATACATAATAGTATACATGAATGTTTGAGAACAGTTAGCAGCTATCTCTACAATTGTATTTTCCAGAAGCAGCTCTAATGAAGTCTGCCAGCATCATACCCCTCAAATATCTGTATTTGTTAATACTTTTTAATATAATAATGTATTCCTTATATGGTATTTAATAGAACTAAAAAAAATTGTTAATAAAAATGGACTCCAGAGCTCCTTTACAGAAGGAATTATAAAAGCTATTGCTCACAATTATCACATGTACCCATGGAATTGGAAAACTCTTGTTTAAACAATTGTAACTCCTGCTTACTATTTAGTTATTAGAATTTCAGAAAGGCTTTATCCAACAAGGCATTCAAAATCTTGACAGGCAAATTCCCATTGGAACAAATATGCTTCTCGGTACTGTATTTCATGACTTTGGTAAAAAAAAAAGTTGAAATGTGCACACTAGCTGCATAGACTGGCGATCTTTCCAGAAGGAAATATACTTTAACAAAGTTATCTGGGTCCCTGGAATCTCCTCTCAGTCCCTAATCAGTTCCCAGAGAACTACCTGGGCTGAGTCACATAAGCTAATTGGAATCTGGCCATCGCATATGTTGAAAATAAATGAAAAATAGCCCAAAAATGAAACTTTAAATTTCAATAGTGTCTTTTAATTAAATTCATTTTGTAAAAAATCACAAATGAAATAAAATGGTTTACATTCAAGACTTTTCAAAATTATATGGTGATCATAAAACTTCAAAGAAATGCAATTTTGAAGAAATCAAATATGATATTTATACATGCCATCAATTCTTGTTTCAATATCAAATAATATACTGCTGCAAGACTAAAATTTGGCTTTCTCTCTGTTAAAATAACAATTTTCTTGGGCTGTTTGTCTATTCTAATGAACAGTTATAAAAGTCTTTTCTAAATACTCAGTGTAGAAAGCAGAAAATCTGTACTTAATTAAAATAACTTCTTGTACTTTAAGTTAATTTTATCATGTCCTTGGCTATATAAAATCAATCAATCAATCAATCAATCATCTCACTACTTAAAAAGGCTGAGTCCTAAAGGTTACCAACTTCCTATTCAATTATTTTTATTTCCCACTACTTCAACACCTCCAGGATCATTAGGCCAATTGCTCCCTCATTTGGTTTACTTAAATAATTTTTTTTTACCACAAACTCCCATGCAAAGCTTAAAAACATTACAGTGCCAAGGGCCTGAGAAGCAAATTGAACATATTCAACCATCTGTTTAGCTATTACCCCTATACCAAAGGAGAAGAGATTTATTAACACAATGGAGTTTAACCACCCAGACAACGCCTTTTGTCTAGTGGCCATTGCTTGTATTCCTCCTTTACCCTTAAAGTGACTAACTAACAAGGCTTTTGGGTGGAGTAGTGGCTGTTAAAAGAGGAAAAGTTAATTCAAGCACAACTTCTTGGTAAAGAGCAACTCAAAGTGGGACATATAGAACCATCTACAAGTTCCTGAAATACTCCTATTCTTGTAATTCCACAGAAATCTGGAAAATGGAGATTATTACATGATTTATGGCAAATCAATGCTATATTACAACCTATGGGTTCCCTTCAACAGGGCCTCCCTAATCTGACTATCATAACAAAAGAGTGGCCTTTAATCATCATATATTTTAAACATTGCTTTTTTACTATTCCCTTGCATCCCTCTGACAAAGAGAAATTTGCTTTTTCTGTTCTAGTACTAAATAACCATAAGCCTGTAGAAAGATATCAATGGAAAGTGTTGCCACAAAGAATGTTAAATAGTCCCACAATATGCCCATATTTTATACATTGGGCTTTATAACCTAGTCAAGATAGGTTTTCAAATGATCTTTATCATTATATGGATGATATCTTGTTGGCCTCACAAACTGAAGACAAAATATTTGTTTGCTTTTTGATGACCATGTTAAAACTTCTTTAGCTACTGCAGGGCTACAAGTGCTCTATAAAAAAAATTCAATTATCTCAGGCTTGGAAATATTTGGGTCATATCATGTCTAATTGTACAGTGAGACCCCAAACAATAACTATAATGCCTCCACTAAAACCAACTTTAAATAATATGCAAATACTGCTAGGAGTTATTAATTGGTTTTGATCCAGTCTAGGCATTCCCACCTGCCAATTTATTAAATTTAATACCTTTAAAGGAGAAGCTGATTCAAATGCCCCAGGAGAATTTACTCCAAAAGCACTGGCTGAATTAGAACTAGTAATAGAACTAGTAAACAAAGCCATTCACCATAAACAACTAGCCCACATTTCTCCAACAATGCCTTTATGACTTTTTCTATTTCCAACTCTATACATTAGCCCTGAGGTAATTGGTCAGTTACTTCCTGCATTAGCTTGCATAGAGTGATCATTTTTATCTCACATCTATACAAAAACTATTATTCCATATAATCAAAGGTTGACTTTTTTATTCCATAATGGAAGAATTAGGTACCAACAGCTTAAATGTTTTCACCCTGATATAATTCATTTCTCCTTTCCTCGGGAACAATTTTACAAGCACTGTCACACAGCATTGATTTACAAGTAGTATTAGCAGGCTTTGTAGGAGAGTTTAACTTTTCTTTACCAGCAGGTAAATTATTGCAACAAATACCATTATTAAACCTTGCCTTCCCTTCACAAATCAAGAAAGTACCATTACCAATGCAGTAAATGTTTTAGCTGCTGCTACTTAGCATGGAAATTTGCTTTGGGAATCTCTAATTACCACTCAACATAAAAATACTCAATGAGTTGAACTGGCTGTTTTAGCACTGCAATAATTTCCCAACCAGCATATAAACTTGAGTTGTGACTCTGGATATATTGTTTACAGATTGCAGAATTTGGAATTAGACTTTATAAAATTTATGGCAAATTCTGACATATACATCTTATTTATTACACTCCACAGCTATTGGATATTTGAATTAGTCCTCTTTTTTTTTTTTTTTTTTTTTTTTAAAGGAAAGACAGAGAGAAGGAAGGAAGGATAGAAGGAAGGAAGAGAGGAAGAAAGGGAAACATCTTTTAAACATTTTCTTGTTTTATTGTATTTTGTTTCTCCGTTTTCGTTACATGGGCTGGGGCCGGGAATCGAACCGAGGTCCTCCGGCATAGCAGGCAAGCACTTTGCCCGCTGAGCCACCGCGGCCCGCCCCAAATTAGTCCTCTTTTTGTTATGCATATTCATTCCCATTCAGGGAAGCCTTGCCCTATGGAAGAAGGAAAACAAAAACAGATATATTAGTTCATTTTATATTAGCATTTCTAAAGGTATGCTTAACCCATGAATTTTTTCATCAAAATGTGAGAACCCTTCAATGACAGTTTAACCTACCTATAACCCAGGGTAAACAAACTATTTTTGCTTGTCATGATTGCCAGTCATAATCTAATCCACATTTTACTTCTCATGTTAATCCCTGAGGATTTGCAGCTAATCATCTTTGGGAAACTGACATTACCTGTTATGCATCATTTGGGCATTTTAAATATCTTCATGTTTCTAAAGACATTTTTAGGATTTATTCATGCTTCTCCCCTAACCAAAGAAATGGCTGCAGCAGTAAAAACTCACCTTCTTGAAGTCTTTAGTCATATGAGTGAGTCTAAAACTTTAAAAACAGATAATGGTCTAGCCTTTGTTTCCTCACCCTTCAAACTGTTTCTACAACAATAACAAATTTAACATAATACTGACAGACATTAAAGCAACCATCAAAAAAACAAAAAAGGAGGAGTATGACAACCTCTCCAAGGAAGTTATTTCCTTAGCCTTATGCTACCTGAATTTTTTAAATTATGAAAAAATTGTTTAACACCAGCAGAGACACATTTTGCTCCTCAACATAAAAATCCCATCAAAGCTAAAGTTTTATATAAAAATCCTCTAGGTGATGGTTAGTGGAAAGGACCTCAGGAATTACTAATTTGGCAGTAAGGGTATGCTTGTGTGCTTGCACCTACAGGTTCCCAGTGGCTGCCTGCAAGGAACATGAAACCCTATCATGAGTTTGGGAAAAGCAACCCTTCCACTCAGTTCCTCAGGTGAAGATATCACTGGAGGAACCAAGAAATCATCAAATATGACCTTCTTGTAACATGCTCTACGTACAGGAAATAACTTGGAGACATTTAAAACAATTAGATAAAAAGCTAATGAAGGGTCTCTCTGTACCTGAGCTACCTTCACACCAGAAAATAAATTTCTAGCATACCTGGCAGTGGTTGCTTCTAATTGAGTACATGTATTGGGTATTTTCATTATTCTCATCTTAATTATAAATCTCCCATTTGGACTAGCATAACAACTTGTCTATTGGACTTCTTGCTTTTATCATTTCTTCTATTGTGATAACTGCTAATGCAGCTGCTGCCATGGCAGCACTAGCTGAATCTGTTCAGACTGATCATATAGTCAATCAAATTATGACTAATGTCACTGATGAAATGATTGTTTAAACTCAAATGTTACCACCCACAATTGGGTGGGTCACATCTCTATGGGAGCAATCAACAAGCTCCTAGCCAACAATATTGAATGAGGATTAAAGGATATGGCTTTTCTGGAGTCCACCACAGATTCAAACTGGCACTGTATACTTACAGTTTTTCTATTTCCTTCAGCCTTCAGAATGATTTGTTCTATGATTTCTCATCTCTGCCAGACTGAACAACCACTAGTAACCACAGTCACAGCTTCACCTTTCCAGTCATTGCCACCATCAACATCAACAGCAATAATAAATGAAAAGGGGGGAGATATGGGTAAGAGATGGTTAAAGCATTTGTAAGCTTGCTCTGTGTTTGCATGTCCTCAAGCAGTGAAAAACCACTGCCCTTGTTTGCCTGCTTGTTGATCTGAAGATGAAAATAGCTTAAGATGTTTACCTGCTTTGTTGTGTCATTTGCATACCTGTCTACTTTATTTATCTGCAACATTTGCTTACCTAGAACTTATCCCTCTACTCATGGGAAAATTCCTGCTTTGTTCTTAAAATTAAAGATACCTTCTCAAGGCAAATATGAACCTCCACTGGTATTCAATGGATAGCTTGACTCCAAATGGCCCCTTTACTGGATAAATAACTAGCAGAAAATAGACTTGAGGCTCTGGCTCTCTCGGGACAGAAATTTCCTTGCTTTCTGACTTTGTGTCAAAGGTCTTTTCATCTCATGCCAATTCTTTGTGGGACAAAGAATAACTACAATAGGTGGTATCACCCACACTTTCCAGAATATATTACAAGAGGACAGGGTAATGCAAATTTAATTAAAACATAGGCAATTTCTTACTTACTACAGTCTGAAAAAGTAGAAAATCTGATGACCGTTGATGCCAACACAAACCAGTAACATACGTTTTCTAGATCCCAGAAATGTACACAAATGAAAACAAGGACAACACATTTCATTAAAAAAAATCAGAAAATGTAAAGGGCTTATAAATATAAGAAAAGACAATGCATGTACAAGATGAGAGATTAAGTATATCATTAAAAATAAATGTCTATTAAAGACATTTTAAATTGCAAACAAGACAAAAAGAGGAATTGCAATAAGTATAGATTCTGGACAACATGGAATTCATAGCAAAATTCATACTGAAAGCAGTAATTTGTATGGCTGTAATGTATGTTAAAATATTTATGCAAATTTGAGGTGTAGAGGAAAATAATACACATTTTAATTATCTGAATAAACTAATTAACATTGATAGAATTTTGAGAATTCATTAAAATTTTAAACCTAAAACAGAGGCTGAATGTTATTTTCATTTAAGAAACGATTTCAATAAAATGAAGATTTTAATAAAACGATTTTAATAAAACTATAAGGAAATGATTTCCTATAGTTCTACGAGGAAAACTTTAATACACATTAAAAGAATAAAAATCTTTGAAGGCAAAAAATACATCTAATAATCATTGTTTAGATTTAAACACAAATAATCAAATAGAGGAAAATGAAGAAAACATACTTCCTTAAATACACAAAGAATAGAAGAAAAAATTAAAATTTCAAACCCATATTGGGTACAGATATTTTTTAAAGGAAATATTAGCAATGTCCCTGAACAAAATTTATGGTATTTCACATAATTTGGATTCATTATCAATTCTTAGCTTTGCAAATTCTCTCTATTATAATTCATAAAGCAAATGAATTGAAAAGTCAACTCAAATTTTATATGTTCTTAAAAAAACATATACTTACAGAATTCAGGAAAAAGAACATTAATTTTTTAATCATAAAGGAATTACATGAAGTGATAGTTATTACAGAAGCTTATTGATGCATGACAGAATAATATTTTCAAATGGTTAGCAGGAAAAGTGGAAAGAGGTATAACTGCATGCAGATATTTAACACCATGAATTTACAAATCTTCAGGACTTAAAGTTTTTTTGCAAGATGAGATTCTTGATTTCCCTCATGCACCAAGAAAACATTGATGTCCCAAGCTGAAATGAGAAAGAAATAACAAAAAGCAATATTGATGACTGAGTAAAAAGCTGTAAAATAGAAACAGATAATGACAAAATTATATATATGTATATATACATATGTGTGAGTAATATACACATATATAAACATATATATGAAAGTGCAAGACAAGGAATCAAACCCTTAAAATGGTTACAGTATTTATAATTTTTTAATAATTTTAAAGAGTTCTAAATTTTCTTCAATGTTTACAAAATTTTTTCTGTAACAATGTTTTAGTTCACTCTAGGACTAAATATTGAAGTTCTGTTTCCCTTTTAAGATATTTGTTTATTGGTGAATAAAATTAAAGCAAATTTATATAATATCAGTGAATATTTTCATAACAAATGCTATTGTGTTCTTAAACCTTTTGAAGAATATAAGCATTCTGATGATGATGGACAAAATTCATTAACTCTATTAAATTATTCTATTCTTCATCTGATTTTACCTTTAAAGTATGTATATATTTAGAAATATTTTCTTGTATACTTGAGGAGTCTAGATTTAAATTTTCGGTGACTTACTAAGAGATATACAGATATAAACCTGTCAGAGTTAGAATCTAAATTCTGTAATAATCAGTTGAAAGCAGCACTCTTTAAAATCATGCTATATTTCTTCTCTACAGTGTAAGTGACTTATGAATGTCCACTGCATAAAATAATTCTCTGAAACTGGAATATGCATGTTGATTTCTATGATACAATTTGAAGGATAGCACCACAGGTTTTATGTATGTACATATCAGTTGCCCTTAAAAACAGATACATTGAACCACAGATTGAATACATATTTCATGGCTTCCAATTTTTATGTGGATTTCTAAAAGCATATTTTTGAAATTTTCCAGGTCATGCATAATCTAATAGAGGATTCCTCAACATAAAGCATGCTACTGTATTTAAAGAAAGGCCAAGCAAATACCCAAATAGGAAAGAAAGATTCACTTAAATTTTCAGCATCACTGTAATTTCAACCATTTGGAGCTCTCAGTCTACTGCATGACTCTAAAGAAAGCATTATTCACTTCTTTGCTCCTAAGACTATGAATGAGTGGATTCAGCATGAGGAGCATCATGGTATAAAGCGCAGAGGGCACTTGATCCTTTCCCAAGGAATAAGACAGGTTTGGTTTTCTGGTTTGTGTGTGTGTATGCATGTATGTGTGTGGGGGGTGGTTGGCATGGGCAAGCACCCAGAATTGAACCCGGGTCTCAGGTATGGCAGGTGAGAATTCTGTCACTGAGCCACCATCACACTGCCTGGCAGCTTTGGTTTTTAATCAGTAAAAATAATAGTGCTATGAAATGATGCTAACTCCCAGGAGGTTGGTAAGCACAAAGTAGAGAAGGGTTTGCTCTTTCTTGAAGTAGATTTAATTTGGGGAATAATAAAAGAATGGACCTGTACAACAAAGAGATTTTGATTAAAGACAACAGTACATGTAAATTAGCTAGAATGAATGATTTCAGTGTCATGAAGGTCAGTGCAGGACAAGGCTAAAATTATAACTTTGCCTTAGAAGAAATGATAGGTAACATTAGATTTGCAGACATGCAAACTGTTCATGTAAAGAACAATAACTAATGATTCAATAAAGCCCATCACATAGAACCCAGAGATGAGGCAGTAGCAGTCTCCTGGGGAATACTGAAGATGACTAGATAGCAGCCATAGGCCATTGAAGAAAGAAGGAAAAATTCACTAATAGGAAGGTAAACAAATACATCTGGGCGAAGCAGCACATGCATTAAATATACTTATTGAAAGTCAGAAAGTTCTCTAAGGTTTTATGGGTAATGACCATTGAGTAACAGAATGACTGAGAAAAAAAACACATGACTTCAAAGAAGCCAGAGATCCAAGTGAACTATCAGTAACATCCCTGCATTCCATAGCAGGGTAATAAGTAATCAGGAAAAACAGCATAAACAGGACCTGCTGAATCTTTTCAGAGTCTGTCTATTCTACAAGTATGAAATTAGGCACATTTGTGTTGTTCCTACTTCCCATTGCATTGAACTGCTATTAACAGTTGAGAAATCAAAGCTGATATTCAATATAAATTACTTCAAAATAGTATTTGCATGTAGGAGTGATTTTCCATTAAAAAAATAGTGTACTTTTACTAGCAATTCATACTAAAGAGTTGTTAGCAAAATAAGGTTGAATAATATCTTAGTTTGATTATCAAATATAAATTAGGTACAAACAACATTGGAATATTTTACAGTAGAAACTCATATACTGCATAATTAGAATGAACCTGATATTGTTAAAAATACTTCCTTATATTATTATATTTTCAAGATGACAATATTATACCATAGTTATCACCATTGTATACATATTTTCAATGAGGAAAGGAAACACAGAAATTAAAGTAGCTTATCCAAAGTCACAACTATTAAATATTGTTGACTCTGTGATTCTACCAAGAATGGGTAAGGTCAGAGATATGACACTATACTCATACATATGTTTAATTTCAATAATTAACACTATTTATGTAATAAACAATGATATTTTTAATGCATCATTTACTTCCTTTTGTATTCAATGTTATTTAATACCATTGATGGAACACACATAAATCCTCAGTTGTATTAATATTATAGTGCACACATTATTAAATTTCAGAAGATATGTTTTTTAACAGATTATGTAATCAAAATTCTTCTAAAAATTATATTTTTAATACATGTTCATGGCTTTTATGACTTTGGACACCATCAATTCTATATTTCCATTTCTACAATTCCTGACAATACTAGGTAAGGTTTGCATGATACATGTTTGTCTATGCAGACTCTTCAAATAATTTTCCCATTGTTTAAACAAACTCAAACACTTTCACTTTGAGATTAATACTTACCAGGAGTCAAAGTGGGTAAAAAAAACTTCTTCCAGCAGTGGTTTTCTGGAAATTTGTCAAACTCGAGTTTTTCTTGCAAATAAAATACGCAAACCATTTAAGGAACCTGAAATTTTTGCAATACAATATCTGTTTCCTTTGAGAAAACTTACATTTAAGTCTCTGTGCATGTATTTTTTGAGGTTAAATAAATCTTGAAAGTTTTGTTCAGGGCCTCTTCAAATAGAAAGTTAACCTGGAATTTCTGTCTGACAAGTATACCAGGGAGCTATGTGAAAGCAAGCATATCAGGGTACACCTTGCCGTTCTCCCTGATAATGCCATGGCAGTTATTACATTGAATAAGGCTGATAATGCAGCATTAGGGATCAATTTCCAATGTAAATTATTTGGTATGATTCCAAGGATAAAATTTCAAGGGCTGATGCATCCATGTTAGGTTTTTAATACAGTGCTGTCTTACCCATGTAAACTACATAACTTGAAATATCATATTTTCATATTCTTCCTGATGCTCTAATTTAGGACTGGGTAAAATACAAGTTATTTCTAGAAATATGCATCATTAATTTGTGGCTGAATGACAAGGTTGTTAAACATCAGGGATGGAATCCCAATGAGACATTTTATATTTACATTTTGACACTATTGTAGGATTTAACATTGCTCATTACAGTAAAATTTTTATACAATAAAATTCAAAGAAGAAAGTGAAAATTATTCATAAATGTTATTCTTTATAGGTATTTTCTTCTAATTATTTTACTTGGTGCACATAAAATGTGTATATGTAGATATATATCTACTTATATATTAATATAATTTTATAATACTGAATTTTTAGGTATATCCTGATCTTTCTATTACATATTCATAAGGAATCTTGGCCTATGTCATAACAGACTTTATTATAACCCCCAGTTTCATGCACTTTGCATTGACTGATGCCACATAACTCACTTTTTTTAGGAGTGTGGACCAGCAGATGAATGGACATGTTTTGTGGTATCAAAAGAGAAACAAATATGTTTCTCCACTCATGTTTGTGATTAGCAACTAATTCATTGACACAGGATATATAACATTCTATTTAGCCACAAAAAATATTTGTGAAATTTGTTTTGTTATTTTAGAGTATTGGCCTTATTATATTAAAATGAGAAAACAAACTAAGTATCAGTATTCAGGTGAGTAAAGATTTTATAAGTATGCTAGTGGCCAAAAGCTTATTTCCATTATATAAAAGCAAGTGAGTTCATATTCCTATGACTCTTTCACTAATTAATGTTAATGAAATCCATTTTCTCATCAATTTGGAAACAAGTATTGCAAGGATTTTCTGTTTATATTGTAGAATTTGAGAAGAAAATTTGTTGACATAGATTATGGAAATAGAAGATAATATATTGTGTACTTGATGAAGTTTTAGATGTAAAATTCTCAATTCATCCAAAATTCAGTGATACTGAGAAAAACTTATTTGCAGATTAAAAAGCTAACTTTGATTTATGTCATAATAGGCAAACTTTGGGTTTAAGATGTTCTATGCCAATGCCACCGCAATATCATATGCTTATTCCTTGCAAAATCACTGTGAGGGAATTTTTCTTCCATCATTGAAATAAAATGTTTATAGTTGTTAAGGGTGTGCTCAAATAATATGAGTAATAATCAAAGAAAGAAGAGTACAGAAAACTTTCATAACTAATCTATTTTTGCTAAATCTTTATTGTTTGGATTGCTATATAACATCTATAATAGTAAAATAATTTTGGCAGAACAGGAGCAAGACTCAGAAAGGAAACATAACATTCCTCTACCTTTCAAAAAATTAGGACTTTATCACCGACAATTACTCAATGTCATTAAAACAATTTATTCCTCCCTTTAACCTCTAAATGTTTCATGTGTTTTGAAGCTGTGCTTAAGAATTTCACTTTTTTTGAAAAACTGAGTTCTATTTTTATTTTTTCTGTCCTTCCTATTTCTTAAATGGAGAGGTCCACATTTTCTAATAGTGTTACTTTGCAGTTTTATTTATATGCTTATGTTTATTATTATATATTTTTATATCCTTCTATTATTCATCTATTCCTTTATAAAGTCCCTTTTTTGTTAGAGAAGTTGAACAGTCATACATAAAATACTGGATTTCCATATACCACCTCATGAACAACACTTTGCATTGTTGTACTTTTGTTACAAATGATGATAGCTCATTTTATAATTATACTATTAATCAAAGTCAATTCTTTGACTTAGGGTTCACAGTTTGCATAGTGTATGTCCTTGGATATTTTTAAAATTTTTATTCTGTTATCATATTAACATTTACCCTTCAATCACATTTAGATATGTATTTCAGTGTTGCTAATTGCATTCAGAATATTATGCTACCATCACCACCATTGATTACCAAAAATGTCCATCATTCCAAACAGGAACTCTGTGCATTTTAAGTCTTTCATTACCATTCCCTAGTCCTATGATCCTCTGGTTACCTAAATTGGAGCTTAGAACTCTATGAGTTTGCTTCTCCTAATTATTTCAAATTAGTAAAGGCATGCATTATTTGTCCTCCTTTGACACATTTTACCCAATATTGCACTTAATTTTATGTCTTCAGGTTTACTCCATGTTGTTGCAAGTATCAGGAGTCCATTCTTTTTTATGGCTAGCATTCCATTGTATTATATGTCTACAACACATTTAACTTTTCCATTCACTGGTTGATGGATACTTGGGTTCCTTCCATCTTTTGCAATTGTGAATAAGATAGTAATAAACATCAGTAGGCAAGTATCTGCTCAAGTTCTTGCTTTCAATTCTTTTAATTATATACCTAGTAATGATATTGCCTCATCATATGGTAGATCTATACTTAGCCCTCTGAAGAACTGCCAAACTTGTCTTTCATAGCAGCTGCCCCATTTTCCATGCCACTAGTAATGAATTATTGCTTGCATTTCTCCACATCATGCCAAAGTCTTGTTATTTTCCATTTTTTATAAGATATTATCCATTCTAGTGGATATTAAAAGTCACTTTGCTGCAGTTTTGATTTGTGTGTCCATGATGATGTTTAGTATATTTTTATGTGCTCCCTGGCCATTTGTATTTTCTTCAAGAAATGTCTATTTATGGCTTTTACAAAATATTAATGGGATTGTTTGTCTTTTTGTTAAGTTGAAGGATTTTCATATGTTTTTTGGTATTAAACATTTATCAAAGGTGCAGTTTCCAAATATTTTTTCCTATTGTATAAATGGTCATTTTATTCTGGTCATAAAGTCTTTTGGGGTGCAGTTTTAATTTTGATGGGGTTCATTTTTTCTTTGATTGCTTGTGATTTGGATGTAAAGTCTAAGAAACCATTGCCTAACACAAGGTCCTGAAGATGTTTCCCTAGGTTATCTTCTAATATTTTGATATTGGAAGACCTGTATAAGGTCTTTGTTCAATGATGGATTGATTTTAGAATGTGATGTTAGGTAGATGTCCTACTCTTTTGTTGCAAATGAGATCTAGTGTTTCCAGCAACATTTGTTGAAGAATCTATTATTTCCCAGTTGAGACATGCTGAATGCCTTGTAGCATGTCAGGTGGCCATAAATATGAGGGATTATTTCTGAGCTTTCAATTTCATTTCAATAGTCTATATTTTCCCTTATGCCAGTACCATCCTGGTTTTTTTGTTTGTTTGTTGAGTGCATGGTCCAAGAATTGAACCTGAGTCTCCCACATGGAAAGCAGGCATTCTAACCACTGGACTACTTGTGCAACAAACCATACTTTTTTATTACTGTGGTTTTGTAGTAAGTTTAAGATCAGAAAGTATAATTCCCCCAACTTCATTCTTCTTTTTCAAGATGACTTTAGCTCTTTCAGGCTCCTTAGACTTCCATGAAAAAATATGAAGATTGGCTTTTCCATTTCTGTAAGAAAGTTGTTGGAATTTTGTGAGAGATTAAGCTGAATCTATAAATTGTCACCTTAATGATATTTAGCCTTACAATTCATGAACACTGTGTCCTTCCATTTATTTAGTTAGTCTTTTATTTCTCTTAGAAATATTTTGTGGTTTTCTGTGCATAGTACTTTTCATTTTTCTGGAAATAAGTCTTTTATAATCCTTTCCATTGGTTATATTTATTCCTAGGTATTTGATTATTTAAGTTGCTGTTGTGAATGGATATTTTTTCTTGGTATCTTTTCTCTCATTGTTCATTGCTTGTATGTATAAACACCATTGATTTGGAGATGAAGTTCCTGAAGCCCACCACTTTCATTTGCTTCAATATCTTTGTTTTGGATTTATCAGGATTTTCTGTATATAAGATCATATCATCTGAAAATAGGGTGTTTTACTTCTTCCTTTCCAACTTGGCTGTTTTTCTTTTTCTTATCTAATTGCTTTGACAGGAACTTAAGGTACAATGTTGAATAAATCTGTTGACAGTGGGCATCCTTGTCTTGTTCCTGATCTTATAGGGAAAGCTTTCAATCCTCCACCATTAGGTAGAATGTTGGCTGTGTGCTTTTCATATAAGCTTTTCATCATGTCGAGGAAGTTTTCTTCTATTTCTATTGCTCTAAGTGGTTTCATCGAGCGCTGCTAGATTTTTTCTAATGTTTTTTGTTGCACTAATTGAGATGATCATGTGGTTTTTTACTTTCATTGTGTTAATTTGGTGCTTTGTATTAATTGATTTTCTCTTTTTGAACCAAACTTGTGTACCAGAGGTAAGTTAAATTAAATCATTGTATATAAATCTTATAATATACTCTAGGACTGTGCTTGCTAATATTTTTAAGTATATTTGCATCAATTTTCATAAGAGATTTTTGATATGTAGGTTTCTTTACTTTTGGAATCTTTATCTGACTTTCGTATGGGAGTGATTTTTTCATCTAAAATGCCCTAGGGAATGTTCCCTCCTCTTCAATTTTTGAAAAGTTTGAGCAGAATTAGAATTATCTCCTTGGAGTGTTTGATAAATTTCTGTTGAGATTCCTTCTAGTCCTAGATTTTTACTTGTTTGGAGACTTGGATGACTATCTCTTTACTCATAATTTGTTTGTGGAGATTTTCTACCTCTTGATTCAATGTAGGTAGTTTCTGTGTTCCTAAGGATCTGTCTTATTCATCCATATTATTCAATTTATTGGCATATGTATCTCCATGGTCATGTTATAGTTTTTTTTTTTTGTATTTCAGCAATGTCAGTGGTAATGTCTCATTTTCATTTCTCTTTTTAGTTATTTGCATCCTTTCTTATTTTCTTTGTCAGTCTATTTAACAGTTTGTCAGTTTTACTTCTCTTTTTAAAAAACCATATTTGCTTCTGCTGATTCTCTGTATTGCTTCTGTTTTTGTATTCTATTTCATTTTTTTCCACTCTGTTCTTTACTGTATCATTCCTTCTGTTCACTTTGGGTATAATTTGCTTTTTTCTTAGGATGTCCAGGTTCAAATTCTCTGATTAGAATTCCTTCTTTTATAATTCAGAGGTGTAATTTTCCCTCTCAGCATTGATTTTACTTTACCCTGTAATTTTGGTATTTTGTCCTTTCATTCTCTTTGTTCCCAATATATTTCCCAATTTTCCTTCTAATATCCTTTCTGCCCAATTGTTGCTTATTAGTGTGTAGTTTTATTTCCACATGTTGTGAATTATCTCCCTCTGTTAATAAATTCTATCTTCATTGTGTTGTGTTCAAAGAAGATACAGTATATGATTTCAATAAGTTTGAATTTATTCAGACTTGTTTTGTGACCCCACATAAAATCTATCCTGGTGCATGATCTTTGTGAACTCAAGAGTAATGTGTATTTTCTTTGTGATGTTTCTTAGGTTTAGTTGTTTTAGAACAGCAGTCAAATTTTATACTAGCTTACTGAACTTCTGACAAAATATTCTATCCAATATTGAGAAAACTGTGTCAAAATATCCTACTGTTCATATTGAACCATCAATTTCTCCCCATTATCTGTCATTATTTGCAGCATGTATAGTTCAGCTTTGCTGACAAGTGTATATATGTTTTTAACTCTTACGTCATCCAGTTGAATAGTCCCCTTTATTGTTATGTAATGACATTTTTGTCCGCCATAATTGTTATTGATGTAAAATCTACTTTATTTGATACATATATAGTAACCTAGCTCTCTTTGATTACTATTTGGGTGCCATTTATCTTTTCCATCATTTCACCCTCAACCTACTTGTCCCTGTGAATTTAAGTGAGTCTCTTACATAAAGCATTTTATAGTTTGGCCATGCTATTTTATCCATTCTGCCAATTCCTGCCTTTTGACTGGAGAGTATAATCTACTTACAATTAAAGTCACTACTAATAATGCCAGTCTTTTTCTGCCTTTTTGCATTTTGGCTTTGTAAGTCTTCTATCTTTTTTGTCCCTCATTTCTATTAATGCTTATTTTTATTTACATTTGGTATTCTGCACTGTACTAGAGTGATCCCTTCTTTTTTATATCTAGATCTATTTGTTCATGACTTTTATGATAAGGTTAACATTTCACATCCTGATCATATAACAATCACACTGGATTGATAACAACTTAACTTCGATAGCATGAACATATTTGTCCTCCACTCTATTTTTCTATTTACATCATCACTTATATCTTTGTATGTTACATGTTCCAAAACACATTTGTCTTTACCTTTTATGTACTTGTATTTTAGCATTTGTAGGAGATAAAGAGGTGGAGTTAAAATACATTACATATTCACATCTGTTGCTGCATTTGGGGACTTTGTTCCCATTATTTCTTTGAATCTTCTCTATACCACTTTCTCTCCTTCTTATACTTCTGGAAATCCAGTAAGGCATACATTAAGGTTCTTCATGGTCTCCTGGTAGCATTTTAGGCTATTTTTGCTTTTAATAATTTTTCTTTCTTTCTGCTTCTTAGGCTGAATCATTTAAATTGGCTCCTCTTCAATTTCACTGATTGTTTCTTCTGTTAGCTCCAATTTCTCTTGAAACCCTTCTAGGCAATTCACATTTTAATTATGGTGGTCTTCAACTCTAGGAGCTGTATTTGTTGCCTTTTTAAAATTTTTACTTCTTTGCTAAGACTTCCATATAGTGCACTCATTGTTTTCCTGATATTCTCTATTTTTGTCTTTGTTTTCCATGATCTCCTGAGGAATTTTAAGATCATTTTTTAATGACTATGTTCAATATGTCCACATTTTCATGTTCTTTGTTGATATCTTTGAATTTTATCTTCTTTCTTTAGGTGGGCAATCATTTCCTTTTTTTTATTTGTACTCTTCAACTGCACTCTGTATATTTTACTATTTCAAAATGAAATGTACAGGGTTCCTATTTGGAATGATGGATGGTTGTGATGGTATCACAACATTGTGTATGCAATTATCTGCACAGAAATCTCTATCTATATATGATTTAAAAATAAATGCTTTTTTTAACATGGTGACAGAATAATATTTAAAGTACAGGAAACTAAACTAGACATACAGTGAACCCTAATTTTAAAAAAAGTCAAATCTGGGATTCATTTCCTAAGATGTATTTCTCTTGATTATGTAATTAGATGTTGACAAGACGTTGCCTGTGCTTCATCACTCTTATGAGGAGTATTTGTCTAAAGTTAATGCAATGTACCTGATTCCCCCTATCTTTCTGGGCCTTTGTGTTTTCCTGGACTTTTGCTTTTAGTTGTTTTGGCATTCCTTTGTTTACAGGAGATGGGTTCCCTTCAGTTTCCCAAACAATGCACCTACCTCTGCAAAAACCAACAGGACTTTGTACCAGATTGTCTGCCTCTATGGTTTCCACCTCAAGCTATTTTTTATCTCAAGCTATTGTTTGCCTGGAGGGAAAATTATGAAAAGAGGGGCATGCTTGAGAGGAATGGATTAGGTCACTCTTACAAAGGTGAAACAAAACCAGATGTGTGGCATATTAATTGGGAATTGGAGCCTAGCCATCTTTAAAAATTTAAACAATATTTTTCTTAACATTCTCTCCATACCTGCATTCTAACTTACTGTCCTCCCCCTCTCCTGTCGTAGACCAGCCATTTCCATAGCCCACCACAAAACCTCAACCTTCCTGTTATGTTCAACTCTATCCCTATACCTAACTTCTGCCTTAAGCCTAGCAACTGTCCCCATGCATGTGTGATTGGCTACCCTCCCCTGGAGTCCATGTCCTAACTCCACCCCTCCCCAAACTATATAACCCGAAGCTCACCAAGCTTCGGGGTCCCTTTTTAGCTCTTGAGTCCCCGAGCACTTAAGCTCTTGCCATGTAACAATAAAGAAGCTTTGTGCCATCAATTGGTATTCGGCTCAAGTCTTTGGGTCCCTCAGCAGCTTGCTGCTGGGCCTCGGTGTTACCTTAGACCCCATCCCCGAGCTCGGAAATTCACCTGTAGCAGTTAGAGAGTTGTCCCCAAGCGATCGCCTTCAAGGAAGACGACCGCACAGATGCCCATGAGGGAGGAGCAAAAGGGCTACAAAGTATCCCAAGGAGTTCATCAGGTAACGTGACAAGATCTCCTCTGGTAGCCCCAAAAACTGAGCTTCATTAGTTTTTCATCTAATCATTCATTATAAGCCCAATAAATGCAGCCCTTCAACTAACTATCTCCACCCTTGCAACCCTGAGGAAATGCAACATCTTAAATACTCCAATGTTTCTGCCTCTTCTGGAGCAGTTTCAAACCATGGGTACAGTGTTACTAGGTGGTTTGAAACAATGGCAAGTACTGCAGTTTTGAGGGGTGGGTATATATAAAGGAAGCCCTCAGACCTTGGGCCCCAGTGATCTGAATTCACTAGTCAAAAACTTTGATCAGTAATAGTTCATGCCCACCTCTGGTCTTGATAAAGATAATTTCTACATCCTTTTCCATCACCAATGCATTAGCAATTGGTGGCCAGCCACAAGAATATGAGATTGGTGCCAGTAGCTGCCACACAGAGAGAAAAATTTATAGTTATTTCATGTACTTTACAAGCCTCTTCCTCGTGCTTTTTCGAGGTTGCTTTACAGTTTTCTTTTGACTTCCAGAGTTTAAAACTCATTGATTCAGGAAGCTCATGCCTGCTTAATTGTTGTTTTGATAGACCTTCATTATTTCAACATATTTCCACTTCTTTTATATGTTACAGATGTGTAATTCAGTCTCACCTTTGAATACAGTCCACTACAAAGCTTTTCCTTGGAGTGTTCAGTGTGTTTATATTTAGAATATTGGTTTTAGTGCTATTTTGACTTTACATCATATATTTTTAAAATTCTGAGTCTTCTCTTTTGGCTTCTTTTTGGCTACTATAATGTGTAATTATAAATTGCAGCCCTATGTTGGATTTTTAAATCTATATGTCATTGCATTATATGGATAGCATTTTCTCCTGGAAATAAAATTTGCATCCTGTGGAAACCTAGGGCCGAGGCTGCTCTTCCATAGCCACCTACAATGACTGGGACAGAAATTGAAAATCACCAGACCTCCTGAGGGTGTGTGTGTGGGTGAGGAAAATGTAGAGATGTTATCATGAACAAAAGATTAAAACTCCCCTCCATTTATCAGTTGATAACAAACCTCCAGACCTTTGTGTCACAATTTCTGCTGAAACTTTTATTCTCACACCTGTGCAAACTTGAAACTCTTTTGTACCTGAGAACAGCCAAGTTCTTTAATCCTCATTCAATATTGCTGTGAGATCTTTTTTATTGTTTCCAGGAGCTGCCGCCCACACAAATGTGGGTAGTACCTTTTGATTAGGTGATTTCCATGGAGATGTATCTCCACTTTTTCAGGGTGGGGTTGCTTACTGAAGTCCTTTAAGAGGGAACTATTTTGAAACAAGCTTCAAAGTGCTGGTAAGACCCACACAGCCATAGGTTTTTGAAGATGCAGAAGGAAAACCTCTTTGATAAAGCCTTATGAAATGAGGAGAAAAGACTAGCAGACATCATCATGTAACTTCCCAGCTGACAGAGGTGTCTCAGATGGCATCATCCTTTTCTTGGTGGTGAATTAATTTGGACTTTCTCATGGCCTTAGAACTGTAAACTTGCAACTTAAAAGATCAGCTTTATAAAAGCCATTTCATTTCTGCTATATTGTTGTATTGCTATATTATTTTAATAACCTATGAAATGTCTTTGTCCTAAGCCATTATAAGCTATCCTGTGAATGTCCTGCCTTTTTTTCACAGCACTGACTTCCATTTTCTAGATGGCCACCACCAGGAAAGATCTTCTCCAGCTCATAAATCTCGATAAACCTATACCTCACTCTCCGGTTAGTGTGTTATTTGGTCTTGGGGCTATGCTGGTTTGGAACAATTGCTGAGCCCATCAGAAAAACCAAGGAGCCACAAGCTCTGGGAAGGGAAGAATTCCAAAATTGCCAGACATTCTGCACATGGAGAGATTCTCCTCTGGCAGTCACCCAAAATTGAGTGCAAACCCATAATTTGCACAATTCCTGGAGGTGCAAATTATGGGTTTGCCCTCCTATATGAATGGGGGCAACTGCAAGGTTATTGGGATGCCCTGAAAACTCCAGCATAGTTGCTTACTGTTTTGCTATGATAGCAGAGCAATTAAATGTCAACAAAAAGAAAATAAATACTGAATAGTGGCAGCCACAGCCTGTAAACTTTTAAAAGCCTTACATGTGGCTACTGAGGCAGAACTGGTGACAAAACAAAAGCCTGTGATTTAGAGGATAAATTAAAACTAGAAAGATATGTGCACCTTGCCCAGGCAGAAATAAAGGACTGTATGACTGTGTTGAATGGATAAGTAATAGACTCCGGCATGTAGATATGTCCAAATCAGAAGTTAAGTTGGTCTTAAATCAAATGAGATTGTTAGAGATCAGGGATGCTGTAGTTAAGCCCAAAACTAATTTTTGTAGTTTGAAAGCTGCTGAAATGTGACATACCATAAATTCAGTGGTTTTAAAAAGAGGGATTTTTTTAAGTTGCAAGTTTATAGTTCTAAGGCTGTGAAAATGCCCAAATTAATGCAAGTCTATAAAAATGTCCAATCTAAGGCATCCAGGTAAAGATATCTTGGTTCAAGAAGGCCTACGAGGTTCAGGATTTCTCTTAGGCTGAAAGGCACATGGTGAGATCTGGTAGTTTTCTCTTCAACAGTGTCCCTGAGGCTCTGTCTATTCTGTTGGCTCTGTTGAGTCTGGTGGCTCTCTTGACTCTAAAACTCTTTCTAAAATGGCTCCCTCTTGAAAGGCTCCATTAAGCAACCCCACCTTAAATGGGTTGAGACATGTTTCCATGGAAACCGTCTGTGGTAGTTATATTCAGTTGTCAACTTGGCCAGGTAAAGGCACCTAGTTCTATTGCTGTGGACATGAGCCAGTGGTACGTGAACCTCATCTGTTGTTCATTACATCTGCAATCAGCTAAGAGGTGTGCCTGCTGTAATGAATGATGTTTGATTTAGTTGGCTGGTGCTTAAATGAGAGAGCTCAACATAGCACAACCCAAGCAGCTCAGCATACCTCATCTCAGCACTCATAGCACAGCTCAGGCCTTTAGAGATGCAGAATGAAATCATCTTGGAGAAAGTTGTTGGGACCCAGGGACCAGGAGAGAAGGCCAGCAGAGACCATCCTGTACCTTCCCACATAAGAAAGAATCTCGGCTGAAAGTTAGTTGCTTTTCCTCTGAAGAACTAATGAAATAAATCCCCTTTTATTAAAAGCCAGTCCATCTCTGGTTTGTTGCATTCCAGCAGCTAGTAAACTAGAGCACCATCTTATAAAAAATTACCACAACTGGGTGGGTTACATCTCCATGGAAACAATCCAATAATTTCCACCCGGGAATATTGAATGGGGATTAAAAGATATGGCCTTTCTGGGGAACATAATAGCTTCAAAACAGCTTAGTAACCACAAAACGTTGAGAACAGAAGCGGAAGGTCATGAGAAATGATTCAAAATGTTACAATAAACAATAGCAAATAAATATGAAAATAAAAATGACTGATGAACTAAAGGACAAAGTATTTATAAACTTAACAAGGTGCAAGTAACAAAAAAGGCAGAAGAAAGTTCTGTATTAACAGCAACTAAATAGAAATGTACAAATCTCTCCATCCAGGCAAAGGTTATTCAATGTTTAAAACTATATGCTTCTTAAAAAAGACAAATTTAAATTCTGTGCTGGGTTGAATCTGTGGTGGACCCCAGAAAAGTCATGTCCTTTAATCCTCATTCAGTATTGCTGGGTGGGAACATTTTGATTGTGTCCATGGAGATATGACCCACTCAATTTTGGGTGATAATTTTTGATTAGATGATTTCCACGGAGGTGTGTCTCAACCCATTGAAGTTGGAGTTGCTTACTGGAATCCTTTAAAAGAGGAAATGTTTTGGAGAGAGCCCCTTTTGGTAGAGCCATGAGAAAGCCAGCAGATGCCACCAGATTTCATCATGTTCCCTTCCAGCTGAGAGAGAGATGTTGAATGTCTTCGGCCTTCTTGAACCAAGGTATCTTTCTCTGGGTGCCTTAAATTGTACACTTCTATAGACTTGCTTTAATTGGGACATTTTCTTGGCCTTAGAACTGTAAACTAGAAAGTTATTAAATTCCCCTTTTTAAAAGCTATTCTGTTTCTGGTATATTGCATTCCAGCAGGCAGCAAACTAGAACAAATTCAAATACACAAATTGGTTGAAAATTAAAAGATGGAAATATATTTCATATAAATAGCAACCAAAAGAGAGTTGGGATAGCTATATTATTAGTAGATAAAGCAGTCTTCAAGTTCAAAACATTCAAAAGGACAAATGAGCACACTATATACTCATGAAGTGGTCAATTCAACAGGAAGACCATATTAATAAAATTAAGTAAAATAATCAAGTCAAATTCAAATAAAATATGAGCATCTAAATTTATGCAGGAAAATCATTTGGCAAAATCCAGCACCACTTTTGTAAAAACACTCAAAAAATCTAGTAATAGTAGGATATTAGCTCCAAATGATGAAGGTTACATATAAAAATCCTATAGTTAACATCACATTCAAGGTCAAGACAAGGATGCCCACTGCCATCAATCTTATTTAACATTGTGGTGTCAGTTCTACCATAGTAATTGGGCAAAAAAATGAAACAAAAGTGACAAAAATTAGAAGGGAAAAAGTAAATCTTCCCCTGTTTTGATCATGATGACATGATCCTAAATATATTACATATACAATTAAATGTTGGCATTTGAACAAAAACTGGAAAGAGGGAGAGTTAGTCATACATTTTCATTGAAGTAAGGTTTTCTAAACAGGGAAACACAGGTGTAAAGGACCTGTGCAAATTATGGGCCATGTAGTTTGAGGAATTTGAATGTAGTCATCTAATAAGAGTGACACTCTTTCATGTGGGGTGGTGGACAATAATAATGCAAGTCTATGTATAGGGATGGTGATAACTGCTTTGGAGTAAAAATGAAGTGGAACTAGTCCTTAGAGATAGTAGAGCTTACTATTTTAGGAAAACAATTTATAGAAAACTCTCCAAGGATAATATCACATTAGAATAACTTTACAGAAATAAAAAAGAGAGTCAAACAAATACTTGGATGAAGTGAGGCTCAAAACAATGGAATCATAAAACATAATATGTAATATTAGTTACTTTGTGCTCTTTTATCTCAATGCTTTGCATCATTTTCTTTTAACAAAAGTTGTGTAAGAAATATATTGTATTTTGTATTTTGTTTCAGCTTGATAATATTTGTCTTTTTAGAGGAATTTATTCTGCATTATCAATATAAAATTAATATTTTATCCAATATGTGAAAGTTCATTATATTAATATTTTTAGTTTATTTTTTGCAATGTAATATTCTTTCTAATGCCCTCTTTTTGTTTTGCCTTAGCTATTTTGGGATGATTGCTTTATTGACCCCCATGCCTTCTATATTTTGAAAAAAGATGTATCTTATGAAAATCTTAACATACTAACTATATTCTCTAGAAAAGTCTTGACTTCATTTTTTGAAAGAACTTTCAATCTTTGGGTATGGGTATGAGTGACTTTGAACCTACATGATATGTGAGTATCACTTTCATTTCTATAATTGTATTTTCATTAAATAACTTGGTTTATCAAGAACTTCTGAAGCAATTCTTGATGTGAAATTAGTTAAGGAAAATAATTTTTTTTTGTTTTGTATGTTGATATCATAGGTACCTTAAAAGTAGCTAAGTAGAATGTAAATTCAAGGAATACACATGGAACATTGTCAAGGAATTCCAAGAGTTAACAGACTGAACAAAAATGGCTATCATTATTTGAACCTCATTACAGGAAATGTTTTTTTAACTTGAGTATTTTTTTATCAGCATATTCAAAAAGGAAAGTTATTTGGCAAATTTCAGACACTAGGAGTTGATCATGTGGCATGTATGGGAGCAAGAGAATTGAGACAATCAGATTGGAAGAATGAAGAAGGCAAGAAAGTTCATTCTTGATTCTGGAAATATTGAATTACAGTTAGGTTAGAGGAAAGATGAAGAGAGAATGATTAGCAGAGGGAATGGTAAATTCGCCAGACTCAAATATGAAGAACATACTTAGAATAATTTATATGGACATTTCAACATAATTTTGTGCAATTAAAATGTATTACTGCTTCTTGAAATGGGCAGGTAAAGTTTGGGATGTTTTTACTCCTACAAACAGAACACCAAGAACATATTAATTATTCAAAAAACAATTAAATATTATATTTCACATTAAATATATAACTGCAATATACTTAAAATATTCTATGGAAGAACACATATTCAATAGAATTCAAAATATATTCAACACATTCAAATTAGCACCAGGTTAAATATAAAAAATGTGTGAACATCCTAGTTCTTCACATAGTATTAAAAACTAGTCATTATATTTAGAATGAATGAATTAAAGTCTCTGGTACAAAAAAATATATGAATAAAATATAATTAGTTTTATATGTCTCATCTAAGATGATGTAAAATTATCAGGGCAACTAATCGTAATCTGTGTTTTGAAATAGAAATTGCATATAAGATAAATAAGTAAATATTCTAAGAATAATGATATTCTTTCCTTCATCATAATAGATGACCATACAGATGTATGATTTTAATAATAAGTATTATATGGAAACTTTGTATTTTCTAAATGAATGAATACATCTGGAGTAATTTCATCTGGACAATAATGCATTTTGTAAGTTGTCTATTAGGTTATAAAATTTTACTATTTTTCTAAATGAAGTTTGCTGGAATAAATAGGTAAGAAAACAACAGGAAAATCTGAAAACAAATACATATATAAGTGAATGTATAAACATGCATGAACACATCTCAGCACATGAGCAAACTCTGGTCACTCCTCCCCAAAGACTGAAAACTTATTCTCTTTACAGGAGATTTATGTTTGATGTGTCATATATCATATATGAGAGCTTCCTATTTGACTCCAAATATTTAAGTCATATATTCAAAATATAGCTTTTACTTATTTCTCTATTTCAACTATTCAAAATATATCATTTGGACAGGTATATGTCTGTAAATGACTACATCTTATGTCATGGCCAGATTGATGTGTCAACTTAGCCAAGTGGTGGTACCTGTTTGTCTGGTTGAGCAAATGCTGGCCATTCTGTTGCAATGAGGACTTTTCATATAATTAAATCATAATAGTGTCAGCTGTATCCACTATTTGATTCCATTTTTAATCAGCCAAGGAGAGTGTCTTCTGCAATGAGTGATGTTCAATCTAATTACTGGAAGCCTTTTAGGGAGGATACAGAAGAGACGGTCTCTCTATCTTCTTCATCTGGTGAGCCTCTTTTGTGGAGTTCATCCAGACCCTCCATTAGAATCGTTGGCTTCACAGCCTGCCCTGTGGATTTTGGACTCTGCATTCCCATGGTCACGTGAGACAGTTTTATAAATTTTATATTTGCAAGTGTTCCCTGTTGATTCTGTTTCTCTAGAGAGCCGTAACTAATGCAACTTGGTACCAGGAGTGGTTCTTAAGAAACAGAATGTTAAAGACGGGTTTTATGAATGGTTTTCTACTTTGACTGGACTCCAAGGCACTAAGGACCCTGATTCCCATAATCAGAATGACACTCACAATCCATGGAGTGTGCAAAAGAGATAGACAAAATATCACCATTCGATTCTCCTAATGCTTCACTTGTACTAAGCCAGGCTCTGGGTTAAGGTTTTTGACAACTTAATGGAGTTTTGTGGAAATTAGAGGAATAGAGATGTTGGCTGGTTGTTGTTAGATACACTGGCTACTTTAAAGAGTGAAAGGGATGGGCTTAAGGTTTCAAACAAGAAGTGCCATTTGACAGATGCAGAAGTTTCTATGAGTATCCTGAAGGAAAATTATATTTCCTGTGGCTGTAGACTTGAGAGCTCTGAAAATCTGACTCAGAAACTTATTGTTAAAGCAGCAACTTAACAATGTAAGCTGAAATCTCAATGTTGCATGTTGTCTGCTGTTAAAGTGAGGGCATTAATTGGAAAGGAGTGGGACCCTGAAAAATGGGATGGTGACATATGGATTGATAATGATGTTGGGGGTAAGGTTAAAACCCTAGGTCATGCTGAGTCTTTTCTTCCTGTAATAGTCTGCCCTGAGGACACAGTCACCCCAACTCCAGCCTGCCTTGAGGAGTTGGCCACTCAACCTCCTCCTGAAGGGATTAGCCCTAGAGTGATTATTCCTGTTTCACCAGATGAAACTGCAAATGAATGCCCTGAAGCAAATAGCCTGGAAGATATTTGTAATTCTTTTCATGATCCACCACCACCACCCATCATTTCTTCCAGATCTATAACTAGACTAAGGTCCCACCAGGCCCCTAAAGGTGAGGTACAAAGTATCACACATGAGTAGGTGCATAATACTCCAAAAAGAACTGCATGAGTTTTCCAATTTATATAGACAGAAATCAGGGGAATATGTGTGGCAATGGATTTCAAGGTTTTGGGCTAATGGTGGGAGGAATATAAGGCTGGATCAGGCTGAATTTATTGATATAGACCCACTCAGCAGAGGTTGTGCATTCAATGTTATAACTTGATGGGTTAGAAAAGGTATTAAAGTTTGTTTTAATGGTTGGCTGAAACATGGATCAAAAGGTGGCCAGCACTTAATCACCAAAGAAAAGGTAGACATGGCTATTAGAATAGACAGCAAACTGAAACAAGGTGTCAAAATTATATGACTCACACAGATTTGTGGCATTGGTTAGTAAATTATGGGTGTACCTAGAAATACAATAGAAGAGCAGTGTACTAAATTCTTGTTCAAACTGTATAAACAAAAGAATTCTAGGTCAAGTGAACAGGAGCCTAACCAGAACTACAAAAATACAGTCATGGCCCTTTAATCAACTTCCAGACTTGAGACAGTTTACAGACCCTGAGCCCCTTGAATGAAGGGGAGGCCAGGTCCTTTTGGGGGAGAAACCTGTTACACTGCCACAAATTTATACTGTTAATCTTCCTCCAAGCCTCCCCCAAGGAGACTGATGGCTTTTTACCAGGGCAACTGTGCACTGGGGAAATGGAAATGATCAGATATTTCAGGGATTATTAGACGCAGGTTCAGAAGTGACATTAATTCCAGGGGACCCAAAATTCTACTCTGGTCCACCAGTCAGAGTGAGGACTTATTGAGGCCATGTGGTCAATGGAGTTTTAGCTCAGGTTCATCTCACAGTGGGTCCAGTGGGCCCCTGGACCCATTCTGTAGTTATGTCCCCAGTTCCAGAATGTATAATTGGAATAGACATACTAAGCAATGTGGGGCAGAATCCCCACATTGGCTCTCTAACTCATGAAGTGAAGGCTATTATGGTGAGAAAGGCCAAATGGAAGCCACTAGAACTGCTCCTATTGAGCAAAATAGTAAATAAGAAGCAACACTGGATCCCTGAAGGTATTACAGAGATTACTGCCACTCCTAAGGACTTGAAGGATGCAGGGGTGGTGATTCCCATCACATCCCCATTCAACTCTCCTATTTGCCCTGTGCAGAAAACTGATGGGTCTTGGAGGATGACAGTGGATTATTGTAAGCTCACCCAAGTGGTAACTTTAATTGCAGCTGCTGTGCCACATGTGGTATCATTGCTTAAGCAAATCAATATATCCCCTGGTACCTGGTATCCAGCTATTAATTTGGCAAATGATTTTTTCCCAATAGCTATTGGTAAGGACCACCAGAAACAGTTTGCTTTCAGCTGGCAAGGTCAGCATTATACTTTCACTGTCCTACCTCAGGGGTACAACAACTCTCCAGCCCTATGTCATAATCTTGTCCGCAGGGACTTGACCATTTCTCCCCCCTACAAGACATCACATTGGTTCATTGCATTGATGATATCATGTTGATTGGACCTAATTAACAAGAAGTAGAAAATACTGTAGACTTACTATTAAAGCATTTGCATGCCAGAGGATGGGAGATAAATCCAACAAAAATAGAGGGGCTTTCCACCCCAGTGAAATTTCTAGGTTTCCAGTAATGTGGGGCATGTCGAGATATCCCTTCTAAGGTGAAGGATAAGTTGCAGCATCTGGCCCCTCCTATGAGCAAAAAAGAGGCACAATGCCTAGTTAAGCTCTTTGGATTTTGGTGGCAGCATATTCTTCATTTGGGTGTGCTACTCAGGCCCATTTGTCAAGTGGCCATGAAAACTGCTAATTTTGAGTGGGGACCTGAACAAGCAGAGGCTCTGCAACAGGTCCAGGCTGTTGTACCAGGTGCTCTGCCACATGGACCATATGATCAAGCAGATACAATGGTGCTGGAAGTGTTAGTGGCTAAAAAAGATGCTGTTTGGAGCATTTGGCAGGCCCCTATAAGAGAATCACAATGCAGACCCTTAGGATTTTGGAACAAAGCCTTACCATCTGCTGCAAATAACTACTCTCCTTTTGAGAATCTGCTTTTGGCCTGCTACTGGACCGTAGTAGAGACCATATGCTTAAACTTGGGCCACCAAGTTACCATGAGACCTGAGTTACCTATCATGAGGTGGGTGTTGTCTGATCCACCAAGCTATGAAGTTTGGTGTGTGCAGCAGCACTCCATCATAAAATGGAAATGTTATATACTAGATAGGGCCAGAGCAGGTACTGAAGGCACAGATAAGTTGCATGAGGACATGGCCTGAATGTCCATCCTCTTCACTCCTGCCACATTGTCTTCTCCTTCCCAGACCAGAGCTATGGCCTCTTGGGGAGTTCCTTACAGTGAATTGGTAGGAATGGGCACATGCTTATGGAATTCTCTGGTCTTACCATGTTCCCCATCATCCAGAAGCATCTGGATTGATAGAACAGTGGAATGGCCATTTGAAAACTCATTATAGTGCCAACTAGGTGGCAATACCTTGAAGGGCTGTGGTAATGTTCTCCAGGAAGCATGGTATGCTCTGAATCAGCATTCGCTGTATGGTGCTCTTTCTCTCATAGCCAGGATCCATGAGTCCCAGAACCAAGGGGTGGAGATGGAAGTGGCACCACACTCTATTACCTCTAGTGATCCAGTAGGAATATTTTTGCTTCCTGTCCCTGTGACCCTGAACTCTGCTCATCTACAGGTTTTAGTTCAAAAAGGGGAGTGCTTCCACCAGGAGAAATCACAATGTTTCCATTGAACTGGAATCTAAGACTGTCACCTAGTCACTTTGGGCTGCTCAGGCCTCTGGTTCAACAAGCCAAGAAGGGGATTACATTACCAGCTGTGGTGATTGACCTTTACTATCAGTGGGAAATAGGACTGAAACTATTAAATGGAGGCAAAGAAGAGTTTTCCTAGCATATAAGAGAGCCCCTAGGGTGTCTTGTAGTACTACCATGGCCTGTGATTAACAGCAGTGGGAAACTACAACAACCCAATCCAGGCAGGGCTAACAATGGCTCTGAAACTTCAGAAATGAAAGCTTGGGTCACCCCACCATGCAAAGAACCATGGCCAGCTAAAGTGCTTACTTAAGGTAAATAAAGGAAACATGGAATGGGTAGTGGAAGAAGGTAGTGTAAAATATGAACTATAGCCACATGATCAGTTACAGAAATGAGGACTGTAATGTAATTTTGTTCATGTTATAGTATTTAAATTGTAAGATATCAAGATTAAGATTGAATATTACCCAAGGACTTGCACCCTATTCTGGAGAGATTTAATGTGTTTCCTCTATATGCAGGACAGTTGAGTATTGTCAGGTAAGAAAAACAAAAATGTGTCTTTTGTTGTTTTCTATTTAGAAATTAGGCATGGTTTAAGGTGATGAGTATAACCGCTAAGTTGACAAGGGTTGGGCTGTCATGGTCAGGTTCATGTATCAACTTGGCCAGGTGGTGTTACCTGTTTGGTTGGGCAAGTGCTGTCCTGTCTTTTGCTATGAGAACATTTCATTGAATTAAATCATGATCACGTTGGCTATATCCAAAGCTGACTCCATTTGTAATAAGTCAAGGGGAGTGTCTTCTCCAATGAGTGATGCTTTATCTGATTACTGGAAGCCTTTTAAGGAGGATTCAGAAGAGTCAGGCTCTGTTCCTGCTTCAGCCAGCGAGCCTCTCCTGTGGAGTTGGTCCTGACCATTCATTGGGGTCATCAGCTTCACAGCTTGCCTTTCAGATTTCAGACTGTACATTCCCATGGTTACATGAGACAATTTTCTAAATTTTATATTTTCAAATATTTTCTGTTGATTCTGTTTCTCTAGAGCACTTTATTTAATACACCAGGAGACATTACCATCTGCCAGGTCATGGGACAGAAAAGTTGAGGATAACCAGAAGCTGGCCTTTGGTGAGAAGATAACTTCTGATTGATGCCTTGATTTGGAAATTTGCAAGGTTTCTGAATTGTAAATTTGTAAGTTAAAAATTCCCATTGTAAAAGCCAATCCATTTCTCACATTTGAGCTTCATCAACTGTAGCAAACTGAAACCGATTTTGGTACTAGAAGAGTGGGGTGCTGCAATTGCAAATACCAAAAATGATGGAACATCTTTATAAATGGGAAAGAGAGATCTTCTGGAAGAAATGTTAGGTGCTTGATAGAAAGGGCTAGATGCTTTGAAGAGACTATTGGTAGAAATATGAACAGCAGAGGTACTTCCAAGGAGGTCTGAGACAGAAATGATGAATGTCTCATTGCAAACTGGAAGGAAGCTGATCCTTGTTTTAAAGTGGCCAAGAATTTGGCAACATTGAGTCCTGACAGAAGGTGGAGGGCAGAATTTGAAAGTGACAAGCTTGTATATTTAACTGATGAGATTGCCAAACTAAATATGAAAAGTGCATCCTGGCCCTCCTTGCAATTTATAGTAAAATGCAAGAGTAAATGGATACACTGAAAATTGAATTCCTGGGTAGGAAATAAACAAAGAAAAAATAAAAGGGAATGGTTTGGAAAATTCTGAGATTCTGGAAAGTGAGTTCCCTGCGAATGGTGCTCCATGTGAAGATGTAACTGAACATTGGTCCAGTCATTCATACCAGTACAAGTCAGGACTGGCAGTACAATTATCTGGGAAGATTCTATGAAGGTCTTGCTATGTGATTCATGAGAATCCCATGGACTGCATGTGACACCAAAAACCTTTTTTTTTTCTTGCAAGATCAATAAGAATGGAACCATGTCCATCCTGGATAAAATAAAAAGGGAAAGATCAAAGGAAAAATGATTTCAAAGATAGAACTGTGGAAGCTGAAATCTTGAACAAAGACATCTCAAACTAAGATGGTGGCCCACTATTGTATGTGGAAAAGATGACTGTGCCACACAGTTTGCAGAGGGCAGGCCTTCTTCCTCATTGTTCTGAAATAGTATCCCTACCTTAGGGTCCTCAGACAACTGGGGAATTGTGGAGAGCTTAGCCTCCTGGTTATTCAAGAACAGTGCCAAAACCCCAGTCTTCACAGAGGGACAAAATATGTTTCCCAAGAATTGGTGAGAGTCTGGCCACCACCCAAATATTCTAACAAGGTTGAGCCTGTACCCTGGATTACGAAGGATCCAATGCCCACCCATATGTTTCATGAGTATTAACAATACAGTCTGGCCAACACCTTAATGCTTGAGGCTTTTGGAAACTTCACCCCATGTTTAGAGAGAGCAGCACCCTAGATTATTCTCATGTCTTGAGATCTAATGGAGTTTGCCCTAAATGATTTTAGAACTCTGGATCTGGTGACCTTGTTTTTGTTCTATTTCTCCTTAAAACAATGAGATTGTTTACCGTGTGATTGTCGTCCTTTGTATATTGGAATCAGATCATTTGTTTCTACATTTCACAGGTTCACAGCTGGATGGGAATTTTGTCTCAGGACAGATTATACTTGTAATTCATTTTGATGAGACTTGGTACTTACTATTGTTACTGAAATGATTTAAGGCTTATGTGATGGTGTGATGAATTAATCTATTTTACATATGGAAAAAAAATTCATGTCTGCTTTTTGGTCACATGTGTATTATGATGGTTTGAAGCTGTACCTTAGAAATTATAATGTTCTTAAAATATGTGTGTGAGCCCATTGTAAGATCAATAATTTGGTGAGCAGGATCTTAATTTGATTTGAAATGTTGCCTACCTCATTCAGGATGGGTGCTAAACCACACAGAGGAATCCTTCATAAGAAGGTAAAAGATGGAGAGAAGACAAGGGAAAAAGCCCCAGAAAAGCTAAAAAATATGGAGACACAAAAGATCAGAGAGTGTAGGAAAGATATGGTTAAAGCATTTGTAAGCTTTTTCTGTGTTTGCATGTCCTCAAACAATGGAAAACTGTTGCATTTGTCTGCTTGTTCGTGTGTTCATAGACTTGATGCTGAAAACAGCATAATGGCTGAAAACAGGTCAAGATGTTTGTCTGCTTTGCTAATCTGTGCCAGTTGCATATTTGTCTACTTTGCTTATCTTTTAATTTGCATATCTGTCTGCTTTGTTATATGTGGTATTCGCTTGTCTAGAACATCTTCTCCTACCCATGGGAAAATTCTTGCTTGGTTCTTAGAATTAAAGATACTGTCTCAAGGCATTTGCAAACTTCACCTGATGATCAAAGGATAGCTTAATTCCTAGCGGTCCCTTTTCCTCATAAATAGTGAAGAAAAACAAAAAAACAAATCCAGGACTCTAGCTGGAGACAGAGTCTTCCTTAGTTTCTGACTTCTGTCAAAGGGTTTTTTCCTCCTGCATCAATTCTTTGCAGGTCAAAGAATAACTGTCACAAGAGAGATAGTTACTGAAGCTTAAAGTTGGAAGCAACAAAGACCAAGAGAGAAGGTTGACACCAGTTTATGTTGCCTTGTGTCTGGCTATGTGACAGGAGCTAAAGATAGACAGCAGCCAGACTTCAGGGAGAAAGTCTGGTCTGTTTTAACCTTGATTGGAATATATTCATAGCTTCAGAACTTTATATCATAAGTTAATAAATTGCCATTGTGAAAAGCTATCCATTTCCAGTATAATGCATCTTCTCACTTCAGCAAATTAAAGAAAAGAGGAGAAGGAAGAAAAAAAGAGGAAGCAAAAAGAGAAATGCATGAGTTAATTCTACAATTATTTGGAGGTTCTATTACATGTTTAAGGACAATAGTAGACTCACTGATAGACAATAAATGAGAATATATTTTTACTAATTACAACTTTATCCTTACTTTGGTCTACCAAATGTTAGAAAAAAACTTATTGAGATACAGTCATTGCACCTGCTTTCTGACAGTATCCATTTCATAGCAAACCTTATCTTTCTTGTACCCTCTAATTACCCAGTCAGAGCCTCAAACTATAATAAGCTCTTTCAAACACTCTCTTACATAGAAATTATGTATATTTCCATGGCACACCTCTTCCTCACTGCAATGAGAAATAAAACTTGTGTAGGGTTATCCAGAAATCAGAAATTTGAAGGCACAGAAGTAAATAAGGTTTTGAAGAGATATATAGAATTCCCATAGCTACTTAAGTTGTGGAAATCTTCAAAGAACCTTTCTTCAAACCTGACAATTTAAAAAATACAATGATCTTAAAAACCATAACTCTTCATTAGTCCACCAGTGAGAAAAGGTTGAAAACATTTAAGAAATCAAATACCAAGGAAGGACAAACTCCTGAAGAGAGGATATGGGAAAAGTGAACCATTTCATTTTTGACAATTAGTGGGAGAAAAATGTGGCTACTAAGCAGATTGGGAGAATACAGAATCATAAATATAATTGCTAAAGACAAGTATGAACTTCAATGTCAACTGGAAAAAACACCAAGCTCTACAATCAAGTATTTTATTTTGCATTCACTCTCGATACATTCTGTGCCAGTCTCTACCAAATGCTGATTAGAAAAATTGGGATAGGTTGGGGGAGGTCCACAGAAGGACACCATGCAATCTGCAAAAACAAAATATCCTCCTACTACTTTCTTAATCAATGAAAAAAAATTTTTTTTACTATTTATAGCTTTAATCTTACTTTGGTCTGCCAAATGATAGAAAAAAATATATGAGATACAGAGTCATAAATCACTCCTGCTTTCTGACAGCATCCATTTTTTTATAGCAAAATTGGCTTCCTTATACCCTCTAATTACCCAACCAGAATCTCAATCCTATAATAAGCTCTTTCAAAAACCCTCTTATATAGAAGTTGCATATTTTCCCATGTCACATCTCCTTCCTCATTGCAATGAGAAATGAAATAACATTATTCAACCACAAGTGTTTCTGTTGGTCAATGACTAAATATTAAAAATTTCTTGGTTAAAATATCTGTTGGAGGGGATAGTCAACATGCATGACTATATGAGGAATTGTATCACCAGGATGGAATCTATAAGGTACTGTCCAATGAGGTACTACAAATCAAAATTTAACAAAGCACAAACACACAACACCCAACATAAGAAACAAAATCCTTCCATCAACAGTTTCTTTGTTAGTATCAAGAAAGATGAGGAAAGAATCAGCGATCTTGAAGATAAACCTATAGGAATTAACCAAACAGAAAAAAAGAAGAAAAAATAACATGCAAAAAATATACAAGATCAACACTACAATATCAAACAGTATGTTATAAATGTTGTTAGAGTATTAAAACAAGAATGGAAATACACCACTTAAGAAGAAATATTTAAGGTGATAATGTTGAAAACTTTTCTGTAAATAAGGACAGATATCAAAATTAATGTCCATGAATGTTGAAGGACACCAGGAATATTAAATGCAAATAGAAAATCAACTTAAATAAAACACATCTAGACTTTGGTCTCATGACTGAAGGATAAAGATAAGTAGTAAATTATGAAGGTAGTCAGAGGATAGCACATATCACATAGAGATGAAAACCCATGTGAATTAGACCAGATGTATCAAACATGATCCAAGCTAGAACAAAATGCAGAAAAAATGTAAATACTAAAGATAATAATTGTCTTTGAAGTACTCAAAACCAACTGAAATAGTGTTCAAACATAAAAACAAAATGAAGACATTTTCAGGAAAATAAACACACACACATACATAAAAATAATTTATAGTCAGTAGAACTGCCCTTAAAAATTTATTCAGGCTGGAGTATGGTAAGAGAAAGAACCTTGGTTCTACTGAAAAACATAATAATGTAAAACTCTAAAACTGAAGGTAAATTTGTCAAATATTGAATTTTTAACCATTTAATTTTATTGAAGCAGTCTTTCAGGTGCTAGCTATACAGCATTGAGCAAAATAAGTAAAAACCCATGCTCATAGAGATTTCATAGTGGGGGAAAGCAGAGAAGAAGCAAAAGGCATAGAGTGAGAAAAAAGAAAGCATAGGACTGGCAATGGTGGGTTAGTGACAGAATTTTTGTCTGCCATGCTGCAGACCCAGGTTCAATTCCAGGAGCCTGTCTATGCTGAAAAAAAAGGACAAATGACATAAGCAAAAGTTAGAGAATGTTAAATGGGATGAGGGAAAACAAAAAAGGTGCGGGAGTAGAGACAATTTTAAATAAGCCATGGTTTTATGTGGAAGAGAATGAGAAAAAAAATTCATACAGATATTGGGGAACGGGAATTTCAGGACAAAAGATTTTTAAAAGGTCTGAGTGGTATCATGACTAGTGTACATAGGGAAGCCTGAGAAAGTCAAATGTAGCTGTTTCACGGATAAAGCATGAGTTGATAGGAATAAGGAAGAGGGGGAAGATAATTGTGGATATGGATGCTCCTGTAAAAATATTTAATTTTACTTTCAGCATGATGGGGAGCCTTGTTTTTGAAAAAAAGTGACATGATCCAAGTTATTTGTTAGTATAATTCTGGCCTTTATATTGATTAAGCACAATGGAAATAAACAGAAAACAGGGAAACAGTCTAGAACACTTTTTCAAAGAATTAATAACAAAAATGATGTTTCTTTTGGTCAGGGTGGTAATAAATGAGCTGTTGAGAAATAGCCAGATTGCAAATATATTCTATATATAGAATCAACATGATATGGAAATGAACTGGATATGAGGTGTGTGACTTAGGGGAAAATACTAGGATGATTTTTTTTTGAATGAGACACATCTTTATTGCAAAACTGCTTGTCATACAAAAAGATTGGAAGCAATAGGAAGAGGATTGGATGTATTAATTTTAGTATAGCTTTATGAGGGAGTATAATGCACTATGGTCAGGGAAAGTCAGGCTTTTAATATTAATCCATTTTAAGGGAGTGAACTGAGTGTAAAATAGAACTTTTGAACATGATATTTTTGGTTACTATGTTCCCCAACAGAATAAGGTTGAGCTCTAACCCTATTATTGGAGCCTTTATGAATACAAAATCTAGTGAAGGAGCAGGGAGCTGGATGTCAACAGAAGCTAAAATAAAAAAAGAAAGAGCATGACCATACAACTGATATTGATACCACAAGCATGGCACTTTCCAAAGAAAGACCTGCATGACCCAGTGCTTCAAAGGAGAAGCATGTCTCTCAGTGAAAGTTAATTTTTTGCAAGTGCACTTAGCAATAAACTAATACTAGGATGAAGATGATATGTGATTTTTAGTATTTATTCATAAATGAAAAGGGGTAAGGATCAAAAGCTAAGTCATGTTCATATAATTCATGTCAGGTAAGCGATGACATCAGATATTTGTGAAGAGGGCACTGACATATTTCTTAATTCTCTGTGTCTCAAGCATGACTTCCAGTTTCAGTGATTAGATTTAGATATTGATATGCAAGCTCTTACATGCAGGGTCGTGATGACCCTTTTCAAACTTTTGTCTTTTGAGGAGGAAGTCACTGATTCACTGGGCTACAGTGTCTTCATGATGCTACTCTCTTATCATATTTCTATAAACAGAACTGAAAATGTCTGGTTAACTCCTTCTGGAACTTAGTATAAAGAGTAACTTCCTAAGCCCAGCCAGGGTAAGCATATTTTCCAGCTATCAATAGAAGAAAGCTAAGGAACCCCAAGGATTGCTGGCCAGTCAGAAGACACTGTCTACACAGAAGCAAGCCTTCTGGTCTCTAAAACCTGAGCATTTTTTAAGCCAATCTATTTTACTGTTACTAGACAAAGGCTGTGGATTCTTTTGTCCAAAATGGTCAATAACCAATTCTGAGACACAGGGATTTCAAAAACAGAAAAAGTTTATTACTAGGCACATTGCAGGAGATCAGATGGACTGTTGGCCCAAAATCTGTCCATAATTCTGATATTTTTATTGGAGAAAAGATGGGCAGTGTTTAGGATAATGAGCACAGTGACCCCAGATAATGTTATTAGAGGTGATCCAATTATTGAGCATGCACAGACTGATTACAGGCTTAGTCACAGAATGTGTGCAAGAAAATGACAGAATGAGGTATAGGTGATGTGTGGATTAAGGTCTAAGCTACTGTGCATATCAGGTTGACCCATTTGGTTTAGATCCATTCTCAGTTATCAAGGTTATTTTGGACTAGGGGTAGGTTAGCTCTGAGCTGACTCAAGACCATTCACTAATCAACATTGGGGCATCTTTAGTAATTACAAGACACTAAAATTGAAAAACATTGAAAGCCCCCTTTTCTCAGGGAAGACACACATTTTAGGGAATTAACCCCTTTCACCTGACCAGTTACATTGTCTCTCAGATATGCTTTAGCTATATCCTACTTGGGGCAGATTTGGAGCCTGAAAGTGTTTGCAGTTCTAGCTAATGAAGTATTTAAAAAAAATAAAATAATTGTAATAACAATAATAATAAAACATTTTCAGGGCCTGGCCCCTGCACTTGGGTTTGCCAATCAAGAGATTCAGTTGGCACATGGCTCTATGTGTCTCCAGGCTCTATTTGCCCCCTTTTCTTGGGGCCCAGCCCCTTTCCAGTGTTTTGCGCTGCCCAACTCAAAAAGCCTCTGGTTTCTTATTTTTTTCCATCAGCCCACCCCTTCTCTGCCTGGGTAAACACTCCTACTTCATTTATGCTTATTTTAGATTTATCTGTGTTGAGGGCCTGTTTTCAGTAGTTCTGAAATTGGAGTTCATTTGAGCTAAGCCTCTGATACTAGCAAAATCTGTTTCCTTTCCTCTCCAGGAACCAGCCTACAGTCCCTATGGGCAAGGGGTGTCAGCCTCCATGGCTTTGGAGAGTTACAGCTCTGAGTAGGATCTCAGCCATTCCACAGGGTCCAAACAATTGTTTGTTGTGTCCAGTGAGTGATACTCCCCTAGCAGTTGTTCTGTATTATTCATAGATATTTACTAGCTGGTTTGGAAGATAATATAAATTCTACCTCTCAATATGCCACCATCTTGCCCCTCCTTACTATGCCACCATATTGCCCTTCTTTTCAACTTTTACAGAAAGTCTTTTAAAGGATAGCAGTTTTAAATCTTGAGGTGTTTCCATTTATACGCTTTTCCTTTTGTTGTTTATGCTTTAGGTGTAACAACTAAAAGGCTTCTTCCCATCACTTGGCCTTGGAGATGTTTCCCTATATTTTCTTCAGGAGTTTTATAATAGTGACTCTTATATTTAGGTCTTTCATTTACTTTCAGTCAATTTTTGTATAAGATGTGATGTAGGTATCTTTTTCATTCCTTTGTGTGTGGGTATTTCATTCTTCCAGCATCATTTATTGAAAAGAATGTTCCGTACCAGTTCAGTGGATTTAATGGCCTTGTAAAGAATCAAATGATGTAGATCTGAGGATCTATTTTTGAACTCTCAATTTAGTTCCATTGATCAATATGTCTATTTTTGTGTCAATATCATGCTGTTTTGACCACTATTATGTTATATAATAAACTTTAAAGTTAGTACTGAAATGTTCAACTTCCTCAACCAACAACCAGTCCAACAGTGTTATGCTTTTTGTTGGCAAGCAAGACCTGGGTTTGTTTTAGGGAATTGGTTTCACAGTGAGGTGGTCTGTATTCCTCAATCAAAACAGGACCAGGTACCTCTGCAGAGGGTGTAGCCCAGCTCCAAAGGTCCTGGGATATGCTCCATAGAGGCTGTGGAAAGCCCTGCAATTTCTTGGTACTTTCTGTCCAGTCTAGATGATGGCACTGTTTGGTGATTTAATCATCCTCAGAAGGCATGTGGCATCTAGAACCCTGACAATTTCTGGTCAGGTGGGGCTGAAACTGTGGAGTTCCTGTGCACTGACTTTGCCATCCAAAATCTGGTTCAATGTGGAGATGTGTCCCCCAGTTTATTTGTGGCAGGGGATTCTGCCAGCCTCTCCACTATGTAGCTACCTCCCAGGCAAGAGATCAGGCATCCTGCTGATGTTTCCCTCAAGGGTGGGGGATGGGCACCAGGACCCAGGGCAGGAAACATAGTCTCTGTGCACAGTTTTAGACTCTATATCTGTCACTGTACTGGGCCTTGAAATATCCTTCCCTATTCCTATAGGTTCTCAAACAGTTGGTTTGCCTGGCTACTTTGCAGCTTACAGGAAAGATTTTTTAGTTCTATCCCTATTCCTTCATTTTTGAAAATACTCCTTGTTGCCCTTTTGTATTTTACCATCTCCATGGTTGAAATTCTGCTGTGGGATTCTGTGGGCCTGGGTCTCTGTGTCTGAATAGAAGTGGAGATCTGTCTCACTGCTGTGAGAGAGTTTATAGACTGTATCCCCAGTGGGAAATGTGAAAGGATTCCAGATGATGTCTCTGAGCATTTCCTGAGGTTTTTGTGAGCTCAGTGAAGAGGAGGAGATGGGAACAGCTGGTCTGAAGCTGAAGTTAATAACCTCTTATTGTTCTCTTTCCTTGATTCAGAATGTTTGGGATGTTTCTCCAGTCTATACCTTCCTTAAAAGTTCTTACTTGTCAAAATTGTCCATTTTATTCACTCAATCTCTGGGGAGAGGTTTTCAGTAGCAGACATGTTGATTATATATGACACATTTTATATTTAAAAGTTTTTAACACTATCAGCGAAGTAGACATTGTTTACTGCACAAAAATTAGAAAACAAAAAAAATTAAGTAGGAAAATGAAATTTGCTCATAAATTTTGTTAATATTTAGTGCATTTTCTTCCAATTGTTTTCCTTCATGCATGTAATGCTCACTTTTAGGCATACTTGTGTATCAACATACGTTTTATGACACTGTATTTTTGCAACATTCCAATTTTCTTGCTAAATATTTATAGTTCACTTGGACCAGTTATATTAGATATTTAGATAGTTTACAAATTCATATATTTTATATTGACTCCTGCAACATAACTAACATCTTTTTAAGAATGTTCATCAGCTGATGGATGGGCACTTTAAAGGCACTGAAAGGAAACATGGTGGACTTTCAACATTCAGCTTTGGCCAAGTTATCTAATTAATCTACAAAACATATTTACTGTTTTATTCAACCTTACCAATGTTTGAGCAACTTGTTCCCTTATTTTCTTGTACTATATTTTATTTTTATTTGAAGAAATGTGAGAGCAAAAGTAAAAGTCAATGCTGAGTTGAGAATACATTTTGTGGTTGATTTGATTGGAAAGCCAACTTTCCTCTCTATATAGCCAGATGAAAAGCCTTGTCAGTCATATATTAAGCAAGAATAACAAAACCAATTTTTGTGTAGCTGTATAAGCAACTCATGCAAGCAAAACTATCTGCACTCTACAATTTTAGTAGACAATTGAATGATATTCATCAAGGAGTTAAAATATTATATATGTAGTGAGTTTTGGAAATATAATTATTCTCTTCATCAAAAATTCACTGATAGTGAGAAAATCTTCTTTGGAGATAAGAAATCCAGCACAAATTTATTTAATAATAGCTGTCCTTTGGTATAGTAATCAGGTATATCAGAAGAAACAGCATTAAGAGGCCCAGGAAGCCTACTTAAGAAACTATCAATATACATTTGTGCTATTCCAACTTCCCATAGCATTCAATTGTTGTAAACTGTTGAAAGATCAAAAGTGATACTTGGAATGAATGACCTCATAAAAGTTTTTCATTTATATGAATGATTATTCATTCTGTTAGTTTCATGCTACTAGAAATTTGTAAGAATGAATAGTTTGCAAAATATGATAAAATATCTTACTTAGACTGCTAAATACAAATAGAGATGAAACATCATTTGAATATTTTATTCACATATTGAATAATTAAAATGAAATAAATATTCATAAAAACAAGATTTTTTAAAATATTGAATGATTGGAATGAAATTTGACTTTTATAAGTGCTTCTCTTTATTAACACATGTATCAAGATGAACATATTATTTCATAGGCATTTCCATTGTACTCAAATTTTGAAGAGGAAAAATGGCACTGAAAGTTCAGTAATGTATCCAGTGTCATAACCAGTAAGTGTTAGCTCTGATTCTACACAGATTATTTGACTCCAGGGCCATGGTGGCTCAGCAGGCAGAGTTTTTGCCTGTCACGCCTGGGACCAGGGTTTGCTTCCCAGTGCTTGTCCATGCCAAAAAAAAAAAAAGATTGGTTGACTCCAGAAATAATGCTTATCACACTATTCCTATTTATAATTAATTTTTGGAAAAAAAGAAAAAGTGTTAGATATGTAATAAATAATGATAGTTTTAATGCATCATTTCTTATACTTTTATAGTCTTTTTATTAAACCAGGTTTAATTGGCGATTTAAAAGCCATTCATTTGTATCCAATAAAATTTAATACAAATGACAGATTAGAAAATAATCTCTAGACTTCTCTATTATGTGTATTAGTATTATAGACAATGCATTCATGTTAATTTTCAGAAGGTACATATTTTATTTTCTTGTTCATTTAAAATCCAGTTTCTTCCAATAATGGTATTTTGAATATATGCACATTTTTGAAATTTCTGATTCCACAAATACTATTTTGCCATTTTGAAACCTTGGCATTATTTAGGTAAGACCTCAATGATATGGTTATGGATGTTTTTCTAATAATATCTTCATTTTATTTGATAAAAACTAAAATCTTTTAATTTTGAGAAAATACATACCATGAACTATAGGCAAAAATCTTCTTTGAGTATCATCTGTCTAAAAATGTGTGTTAACCATGAAATTTTCCCACAACAAACCATATGTAATCCATTTACAAATCAGAAAATTTCTGGTATTTGTTTACTTTGAGATAAATTATTTTTTAAAAATTCTTGTGCATATTTTTTATTTTGAGATGAAATAAATCAACTACCAGATTTTTGCAGCTCCTGGTCAAATGGAAATTATAACTCACAAGTATACCAAGGACTTCTGCAAACCAAGTGTCTCTTGCCTTTCCCTCTGATAATGCCAATATACCTTTCACATTGTGGATTGCTGATAATCCTTGGAACAATTTCCAAGGGCAATAATTTGGCATCTGTCCAATGACTAATGTAAGAATGTTGAATTTGAACTAGAGACTTCCTTTTCCCTTAGAAGCCATATAAATTTGTCCATGATATTTTGGTATTCTTTTTAGGTCCTCTAATATTTAACTAGATACAAGAGAAGGAAATTTTTTAGAGAAATATTACTGTTTGACTGAAAGATCAGTTTTTTTAAGCATCAGGGATGGACTAGCCCATTTTTCAGTATGAATTATATTCATATTTAAATTGTGACACTATTATGGCTGCAGAAATTGTTCATTAGGAAAAATTAGAATACAACAAAATTCAAAGAATAAAATGAAACTCATTTACTTTTTGTTAATATTGATATTCACTTTCTTCACATTATTTTCCTTTAGGCCTAGCTATTTATTTATATACATATTTATTTCTTCATGTATTTTTTATCATGCTACATATTTAAATACTTCCTGATTTTTTTCACAAGATATTTGTAATAAATCTTGACTTGTTACACTAGACTTCTGTAAAACCTACAATTTCATGCATTTTGCATTAGCTGGTACAACAATAACTAACTCCTTTTTAGCATGTGCACCATTTGATGAATGTTTTCTTTAAGACATCACAAGGAAAATACTGTGCAATTTCTCTCTTCAGATTTGGCAGTTTCAACTAAGTCATCAACACAGCAGATGGATTACTGTATTCATCCTGTAAAATGTTTCAGCAACCTGTTTTGTTTTTACTGTTCTTTACTCATAACATATTAAAATAACAAGAAAGGATAATAAAAACAATTGCTGAGAAGACAATTTTTTATTAATGACAAAAATTCATTTCCCCTCTCCATGTAGTCATATCACATGATTTCTTTTGAATCTTGCAATAATTAATATTGAACTAATTTTCAGGTAGATTTGCAAGAAACTCTTACAGGTAAAAGCATTTACACTCCAGAATTTCAGGAGTTATGAAATAATTTATTTTATATTTATTTTCAATTTTTGAAAGTCCAACTTTTTTATTCATCAAAAATTTAGTGATGCTTTGTCAGGCTTAATTGGTGATCTAAAGCCAACATCAATTTATTTCACAATGGGGGACCTTGGATTTTGAGTGAAATGGGAGACTAATGGGTATTTTTTTATCCACTCCATGCCAATATGGCAGACTTATTCTTTCAAAAGTCACCCAAAAAAGAGTGAGTTTTGTGTATTTTTTCACCCAGCATTGAAATAAATTTTTATACTTACTGTGGAATTTTGAATAATATAATTAAAAGTTATATTTCTAGAAGACAGAATAGTTTACAAAACCAATTTTATGACATTTCTAATGAATCTACATCGCTGAGATTTCAATAGATCAACTCTAATAGTTACAATGTTTAGGCAGAAGATAAAGGGTCAGAAACAGTAAGGAAAGGTAACATGCTTTAGCTGGCAAGCTGCCAGAATGCAATATACCAGAACTGGGATGGTTTTTAAAAAAGGGGAAATATTATTATGAAGTGAATTGTTCTTCCTCAATCCCATGAAAGGTCTCCCTAATGTTATTTTCTTACTCCATGTACACTCATATTTTCAGAACCATCTTCTGGAGATGCCTTCTGTAATATTTGGATCAACAGCATAGATTTTTATTCCATTATTTTTTTCCCACTACCTAGTCACAGAAATTGATTAGAAAGCAGGGGGTTGCAAACAGACACATAGCAGTCATGGACCACTGCACCCAGAAAGAAAACTAAGAATCCACCCAGTTGGGGCTACAAAACCACAAATAGAAAATGGCTCATTTCTTATCTAAGAAGTTGATCAGCAGTTTAAGGGAAGTTATGGTAGAATTGCCAAGATCAATGATAGGAAAATATCAGACAAAAAAGGTCATAGGGCTTTAAATTCGATCATCAGCACTGGTGAAGTTTATGGTGCCCAGATTCCATGATTCCAAGCCATGGTCAGACCAAGAAGACAAAGAAAATAAGAAAGTGGAGCCCTGAATGGTTTGAGATCCCAGAAAAATGAATGCAGTCATGCTGGTGAGATTTCTTTGTGCCCAATTATTTTGTTGCGTTCATATTTAAATGGGAAAACTGAAAGAATTGATGATAAAAATGTTTTGGCTGATAGTTATTATTTGCTTAATATTTCATTTTATAATTAACTTTTCTTCATAAATATTGAAAAGTTCTGAAGTTTAGTTGTTTTCCTTGTTGCTTTTTCACAAATTACAGAAATGTAGAGTTGCCAGAAAACTACTGAGGACCTTAGAATTGTTTGATGAAGCTATTTATATAGTACACAAAGAGAGATAGAAATTGTATATTTGTATTATATTATACAGATAATGCTTTTCCAATGACAAAAGAGAGCTACCTTAAAATATTGATGAGTAAGAATGAGCGTCATCTGCAACCTCTCATCATCCTCAGGTATGTACATATTTCTTTGGCAAATACATCTAGAACCCCAGCATTTTTCTTATCAATTTCTATCATACCTCTCTGCTCCAGCTATCAACACAGACTTACATACCAATACCATTCTTTCCTTCCCTTCCAATTTCTTCTTCTTTGTTTAAATTGTTTAAATCCCATTTTAATTTTTTTATTCCTTGCATTATGATTCATGAAAATTTGATAACTTTGTTTTCATGTATAGAGAAATGAGTGGGAAGAGTGCTAACATTATTTTCATCTGTAACTATACCCAGAAATCTGCTAAATATTCTGACATTATTGTCTCATTATTCTACAGGAGAGTCTTAGAATTATTTTCAGGTCTGTTAAAGGAGTTGTGCACCGAATACTAAAAAAACACTGCTCAAAGAAATTAAGGAAGACCTATATATATGGCAAGACACCCCATTTTCATGGATAGAGACTCCTTATTTTAAAGTGTCAGTACCATCCTAAAGGGATCTAAAGATTAAAAGCAGTAGGTCTCAAAATCATAGCAACAGTTTTTACAGAAATGGAGAAGCCAATCCTTAAATTCATATAAATTTGCGAGGGCCTTCAATATCTAAATTGATAGGGGCAAAGAAGAACAAAGGTGAAGGTGTCTCACATGTTGTCAGACAGCTCTGATACCACACAATAGGATGGCTTAGACAAGGATATACTGGCTTATGATAACAGAAGCTAGAAGACAAAAATCAAGGCATTGGAAAGGGAATGCTGTCTCACTTTGCAAAGTCTATAGCATTATCACATTGCCTTACCTACAATTTTCAAGGTTCCTTCATTTGCATCTCTTCTGGTAATTTCTTTTTGGTCTGCTTTTCTGGTTTCCACTAACCTCTACCTTCTGGCACCTTTCTGTGGCTTTCTCTAACTGCATCCAAATTTCTCCTGCTTATTCCAGTACTCTGGATTGGGGCCACCCTGATTCAGTTGGTGCACCTCTGAACTAAAAATAATATCTTCTAGAGGTCCTATTTACATGAGAAATACCCATGAGAATGTAGATTAAGATTAGAATATGTCTTTCATTGGAGTATGTATACCATACCTCCTGATTTAAAAAATTACTTCAAAGCTTCTCATTTGATAATTAAGCTTTCAAGAAATGTATTACACTTCCAGGAAGTGCATAAGCTACTAATATGCTGCTGATGTTACCTTGGAGAAGCAGACAAAGTTCTGATTTAGATACATAATTAAATCAATTCAAAATTCAAATAATCACTGGATCACAAAATTTCACTTGTCAATTATTTGTAAGGAAACTATACACACACATACACACACAGAATGGCATAAGAAACAAACACTACATTTCCATCTGTGGCATATTTCTCAGGGACTGGAGCCTAGCCATACTTAAAAATTTTAATCCTTCTCTATGTTCACCCCCTTCCCCCATATCTGTAACCTAGCTCACTGTTCCCCACTTCCCCCTCTTGTCGTAGACCGCCCACTTCTGCAGCTCGCCACAAACCCACAGCCTTTCCTGTTTTTCTCTATACTTCCCTATCCCCGAAACATACCCTTCTGCCTAGCAACTGCCGCCTGGCTTGTGTGAGTGGCTGTCTCCCCCTGACATGTGTGCCCAAGACTCCACCCCTCCCCGAGAGTACTTAAGCCCCACGCTTACCCCGCTCTGGGTCGTCCGAGCCCCGGGGTCTTCGGACCCCAGACGTCTCACTCCTCGGGTTCCTGGGTGGCCCATCCCGGTGTGTATCAATAAAAGCGTTAACCCGAATCTGGCCTCAGTGAAGACTTTTCTCGCGACCGCCGGCTGGGGAAAGCGCCGGCTCCAGCTTACCCAGGTTAATTCCCTGCGAGCCCGCCCCAAACCCACCCAGTGTACCGGTCGCGCAGCCCGGCTGAAGCTATCAGCGGCAAGTGGCGCCCGAACAGGGACCCTCTACACTTCCGTCGCTGACTGGACACTGGAGATCCTAGGACCTCTCTTCTGAACCAAGGTAAGCCTACTAGACTCTCCTGCTAAATAAACGCAGTCCTAGGTTCTACAAGCAGTGAGTAGTCCCCTCTAAATTCTGTTATGGGTCAATCTCTCTCCAAACACCAGGTCCCACAAGTGCGCGACAAGTCTATTGGGACCTTCTGCTACCTTTTTATCCCTGGCTTCTAACCAGCCCGCTCTGGACACTGAGCGCCTATGACCAACTAATTGCTCGAGTCACAGACAAGATGGAGCATGAGGGCAAATGTTTCCCCCCCCCCCCCGGGGCTTCTCCCCACCCTCGTCACCATCCGTTCATACCTTCAAGGTTCATTGCCCCCCACGGACGGACGGCCCTCTAAGCCCGTGGCCGCAGCTGCTGCCGACGCTCCTCGCTCCGACACTGCTTCTGACCATGATACCGAGTCCTTGCTCGAGCGAATAAAAAAGCGACTCTAGAGGCACCCGCCTTCAAACCATCATGGCAGTATACCTAATGGCGTAGGGGCGGGCGATGTTCTTCCGCCTTCTTCTTCGGACCCAAAACCGGAAGGGGATGAAAACCTATACCCCGCCCTCCCTAAGAGGGCGGATGTGGGGCGCCCTGAACCCTCCCCCATTCCTTCCGCCCCTCCTCCCGCCACCTGTCCTCCTCCCTTTAATAATGGCTCTGACCTTTACATGACAGATTCCTCCAATTACGGTACCTCAAGCAATACTAACCTCCCAGGCATCTTTCTAAGATCCGCCTGGTGGCCCGTCCCTCCTAATGCTACCTCCCCTAATGTCACACCTTCCTCTCCCCCCGATCCCCTTGTAGTTCCCCTCACCCAGCTAAAGTCAGAAAACCCAAGTCGCTTACGTTTATTTCGGAACCCCTCTATTCTCCTCCTACCTCGCTTGCAGCAAACATGCATGTCTAAATCTCCGCCCTCTAGTCTGTCTTCAAGACTGCAGTCTCTGTAATGGAACTTCCAAGTACTCTTTCAGCCATCGACCAGAGCCCAAAATTGAGCAATGCATCAATATAACTACCTACCTTTTTCTCAAACCCCCATATTTCTTCCCTATGCATTTATTGTGCTTCAGCCTAGGTTACTGTGGATTCCAGTCAACGCCACCACCTGGGTGGCCCCCCAACTTCCTTACACCCCTTATACGCTAGGGACAGAAACCCACCACCGATCCAGACGCGACTTCGGCATTTCTGCTGCTATTGCCACCACCATCGTCGCTGCAGTCGCCGCCAGTACAGTAGCAGCCATCGCTCTCACTCAAACCTCCACCACAGCTAAAGTCCTTCTCAACGTATCCCAAACGACAGCCAAAGTAGCCGGCGCCCAAGAAAACATCATTCATCTTCTGCATGCAGCTGTCTTCAATCTGCAGCAGCAAATAAACGTAACTCCTGTTCCTGTCAATCACTCCCAACCCCGCCTTAACCTGCGTGAGTGGATTTTCACTGCCTTTAATGACTCCTATTGAAATCATACACACCAGCTTCAAGCTCACATTCTAAATCTCCAAAGCACGGTGGTCCCTAAACTCTCTGCCTCTCTTTTAAACGACCTTCTATCCAAGTTTACTTCTTTCTTCAAACCTTCCAATCTCATTTCCTACGGTATAGTGCTTCTAGCTATCATCCTCCTTTTCATCATATTCAAATGTCTATGTCAGCGTCTCTCTAAACAACATCAACAAACTCAACTTCTCGCCTTGGCTGCTCTAAAACTCCAAAATCCCTTCGCCAATGCGGACAACCGTCGGCAGGCGCAGGTTTGGCTGGCCAGTGTGGCTCACCCCCAGGACTGACCACCCTGAGGTCTTGGTGCTGCTCCCGGGACTGGTCCTCTTGTGGAGCCTGCATCATGCTGTTGTAGCTCTGGCCATGCTTACCATGTGTTTCTGCCACTTCTGTGTCCTCTCCATTCCCCCACGGGGGCTGCACGTTACCAGAGTACGTGCATCTGGGGCTGCCATGTGGCTACCAGATGGGCACCGCTGGGTGCGGAACAAAGTAGCCGCAGAAGAGGGCCACTCTAACAGGCCTCCTCTGGCTCTTCTGGGGCACATGAGATTTGCATAAGGGTCGGCTCAGCACATACCCTTCCCCTGAAATTCTGAGCCTCAAGTGCAAGGGGAATCTCATCCCTACCCTCCCAGCAAAGGTTAATGCCCACCACCTGTCACACAGGTGAGCCTTTAAAAGAAAAAGGAGAGGAATTGTGGCATATTTCTCAGGGACTGGAGCCTAGCCATACTTAAAAATTTTAATCCTTCTCTATGTTCACCCCCTTCCCCCATATCTGTAACCTAGCTCACTGTTCCCCCCTTCCCCCTCTTGTCGTAGACCGCCCACTTCTGCAGCTCGCCACAAACCCACAGCCTTTCCTGTTTTTCTCTATACTTCCCTATCCCCGAAACATACCCTTCTGCCTAGCAACTGCCGCCTGGCTTGTGTGAGTGGCTGTCTCCCCCTGACATGTGCGCCCAAGACTCCACCCCTCCCCGAGAGTACTTAAGCCCAACGCTTACCCCGCTCTGGGTCGTCCGAGCCCTGGGGTCTTCGTACCCCAGACGTCTCACTCCTCGGGTTCCCGGGTGGCCCATCCCGGTGTGTATCAATAAAAGCGTTAACCCGAATCTGGCCTCAGTGAAGACTTTTCTCGCGACCGCCGGCTGGGGAAAGCGCCGGCTCCAGCTTACCCAGGTTAATTCCCTGCAAGCCCGCCCCAAACCCACCCAGTGTACCGGTCGCGCGGCCCGGCTGAAGCTATCAGCGGCACCATCACTCAGTTTTAGTAAAGTTTTGTCATATATATTTCATTGTTTTAAAACAAAGGTATTATTTGTTTAAAACTTTGTTTCTATTTACTTTAACCTCATCCATTCCCATCTATCCATCTATAGGCAAACACTAATCATTATAATGAACTTTTAAAATTTTTCTAAATCTTTATTAATGCAGTTATTGTTATGTACTAGCGTGTGTGAGTGTGTCTGTGTATTCCTAGTCAGTTAGTGTAAAAATTACTATAATTGATTTATGAAGTATATGTCATTGTGTGGTTGAATTTTTTTCATACAGCAGTGAGTTTTTAAAGATATATATATATATATATCTTGATTACTATGGCTTGAGTTCATACATTTAAACTAAATGAGCATTTTAGTTGCTTTTGAGTCTTCTCTATTACAGATAACAATTCAGTCCACATTTTTCATAAGCTTCATTTTGCTGCTATACAATAATCTATATAGTCTACATATTTGACCCATCACTATATATTGAACACTTTACCATTTCCCGGCACAGCAATTATGGCATCTTTGCCAAATTTGCAAGTACATGTAAGCTTGTTCCTGAGCTTTGTAAAATCTAACATTTTTCAGTTTCCTATCATGTAACAGTGTGATTTTACCAACTGTATTGAATGATTTTATCACCTAATCTCAAAAATTTCTGAGTTCCATCTGGAATTCTTAGGTTTTATTGAATAAAACAGATCAAAATATTCATTGGGAAGGCACATTTTGCTTGAATTGAAAGTTTGTATGACAGTTTATGTCTTGTTCAAATTTCTTTATTGAATACTCAGCACTATGTTCTTTAATGTCTAAATAGTTGCTCGTTCCATTGTTTTTTGAAATACAAGTTATTGACAATCCCTGTTTTTATTCCTTCAAAAATCTGTTAGAAAAGCTAAATTCTATTCAGCAGAAAAAATGAATTACATTTTGTTCAATGTATTACACTTGTTTTAGTAATGTTGATTGTTTATTCATTGAAATAACTATTATGTGAGTCACAAAGTAATCACAGAGAAAACAATTAGGTATAACTACCAAAATAATCTTTGTACCTATGTATGAGGCTTAATAGTTAATGGTAAAAATACAAGAGAAAATGAAATTTATAAAGAATAAAAAAATCTCTTCTTGATATTCTTATACTTAAATTAGGAATCAAGTAGTAACTAAACCCAAATCCAAAGTTACATTTAGCTGATCATATAACATTAGTTGGAGGACAGATTGTATTAGAGTTATTGTTACAGTTATTTTATATTTTATGTATTCATCCAATAAGAAATTTGAGTAATTTTGAGGGCCCTGTTCTGTGGTGTATTCTGTGTTTTGTTGTCATTTTTCTTTCTTTATTGGTTTATTGCATGGGCAGGTACAAGAAGGTGAACCTGGGTCTCCAGCATGGCAGGCCAGAACTCTGACTGCTGACCTACCATGGCCCACTTGGCCTAGAGGTTTTAATCATTGGGTTTGGTGATGGATTACATAGCCAGCAATCAGCTCGATTGTGGAGAGTTGTGACTGTTTGGGATAATCTAAAAATAGTATTGAAATAAAAATTTGATCTTATCTTCTCATTAGAAGAAATATGAGGGAAGAAAAGGGCCATTATCAGTGGATGACAATAAGGGATTATAGACAATGAGAGGAAAAATTATAAATAAGCAGGTAGGAAAATTAAGTGGGAATTAAATGTGTCTTGATCCAACATCTTAGGCAGAATATGTGTGTATTTTGTTGTCATATGCTTGTTCCAAATGTCTTGGGACAACTGTGTGCTCCCAAAAGGGCATCAGCTTGTAGAACATCTCAGTGAATCCTCAGTTTGAGGTTCCCTATCAGAGTAACCTTCCAATTGTGGTAGTCTTTGAATTGCTTATTTATTTGCTGAACATGAACTTAAGGATAGATTCCCTGGAGTTTTACTGCTCCATTTTGTTTTGCTTGTTTGTTTGTTTTTGTTAACAGTACCTGATAAGTTCCCTTCCAATGAGGCTCAAGGAAAAATTTTCTCTGATCCCTCCTCCACAAACAAAATATCCTAGATTTAGGTCATGAAGAAGCAGTTCAAGAAGATGTGGTGGCAAGATAAACTTAAGCTGTTGGTGATAAGTCTGGGTATATTACATGAGTCTTTTGCAATATTTTACCAGATCTGCAAGCAGTAGGGCAAAGTCTAGCATTAGAGTTGAAACCCCTAAATGTATAGGCCTTCAGCTACTAGTTCATAAGGAGATAACTGATGGGTCTCTGTCATCATAAGGTTCATGTGTTAACTTGGACAAGCTGTGGTACCTGTTTGTCTGGTTGGGCAAGTGCTGGCCTGTCTGTTGTAATAAGGACATTTCATAGAATTAGATCATGATCACCTCAGCTGCATCCATGACTGATTTCATTTGTAATCAGCCAAGAGGGAGTGTCTTCTGCAATGAGTGATGCTTAATTTAATCACAGGAAGCCTTTTAAGGAGGATTCAGAAGAAATAGGCTCTTCTTGTTTTGGCTGGTGAGCCTCTCCTGTGGAGCTCCTCCAGACCCTCCATTGGAATCATTGGCTTCACAGCCTAACCTGTGGATTTTGGACTCTGTGTTCCTGTGGTCAAGTGAGCCACTTTTATAAATTTTATATTTGTGAGTGTTCCCTGTTGATTCCGTTTCACCAGAGAACCCTAACTAACACAGTCTCTGAGGGAGCTGATGTCCACAAGGGCCAGGGGTTGTAGATTAGAACAAGGAAGTTCAAGGGTTTCTTAAAGATTTTCTATTTTTAAAGATAGCACTAGTCCTTTCAATCTTTTTAGAATATTGTGGGTTGTAATGGCAGTGTAGTTTTTGATTGAATGGAAATGCTTACAAATTTCTTGATATAGAAGTTGATATGTCCCAGGTTGGAAACACAAAATCAAACAGCTTTGTCATGACTGTAAAGACTGTGGCTTTTCACCAAAGAAATGCTTTAACCCATTCTAAAAATAAACCCACAGTCACTAAAACATATTCAGACCCCATGGAAGGCACATGTTGGATAAAATCAATTTGAATGATTCAAAGAACACTTCAGGCTTTTCTTCTTGGCCACATCTTTCCTTTTACTGTTATTTTCAGGATCATACTGCTAACAAGTGATACATGACTGGGACATAACCTGAGCTGTCTTATTAAAGTATTTCCACTAATGTTGTGTAATATAGGAATTAATTTTTTATTCTATGTTGAGTAAATTCATGGAGAAATTTGCTTAATATTCACTTGAAATGCTACTAAGCTTCTGTCTTGGAAGGAGCAGAGATCATCTGAATGGAGGGTACAATAGATTTTATCACATTGTTCCTTTTCAAAATCAGAAAGCTAAACAAAACTGATCGTTTATGATGGTCTTTTAGAATTCTTACAGTGATTAATCCTTTGAAAATTCAGATAGTATTATGACCTTTCTTAGACAACTTGTTTGGCATAATGATCTGCTGAAGCATTTGCTTTACCTTCCATATTCTCACTTTTTAAATGGATCTCAACTTATATAATAGCTACCTCTATATAAATTAGGAATGCAAGTAAAAGTTCTCTAACTTGTCCATTTTTGATGAGTGTTCCAGGGGAGGTGAGAAGCCCCATTTGTTTCAAAGCATTTCAAAATTATGTTCTATTCCAAAAGCACACATTCTATCCATATGTACATTTACTTTCTGGTCTTTGGCTAGTTGGGAAGCTCTAAGTTCTGCCATCTGTGCTGATTTTACCTCAGGTAAAGGACTATTCAATAAAGGAGACAGTAAATTAATGATAGCACATTCTGCTTGATAGCTTCCACTTTCAGTTTTGGGATACAATGCATCAAAATATAATAGTAGGACAGGGTTCTAAATAGGAAATTCTAATAAACCGAGTGATATAGTTCTGTGATGGAGTAAGACAATTATGGGGTTTATTTTCCTCTAATGGGGCAAAAGAGTAGTGGGATTCCAGGTGTCACAGCAGTGAATTATAGTATAAGAGAGAGATGATATGAGAATTTCATAAAAATCTAACCAACTGGCTAAAAAGCACTGTGTGGTCTCCTTCAGTAGTAATGTTTGCACTGTGAGGAGCTATGAGGTCAAGTGGGGAGCTGCAAACCAGTCCAGCAGAAGTATCAAGTTGTGCAGTGGCAGCTGTTCCCTAGTTAAGGAAGCTAAACCTTTGCAATTTGTTCGAGGATAAAGTTATAGCAAGTGATGCAATTTTGATGGTTTCCATGAAGTTGACTTAAAACCTCAAAGATTTACCCAGATTGTTGACACAAATAAATGAAATGGCTTTTTATATCTGTAATCTCTAGGGAAAGAGGCAATCGAAGAGCTTTCTTCAGGTTATGGTAGATCTGTTCATATTTGTGCTTCTAGAGGATGGAGTCTTGCTAAAGACAATAAATTCATAAAGAGGTCTTGCAATTTCAGAAAAATTTGACAATTATTGTCTGTAATATCCAGTTACATTTTTAAAGCATCTCAAGTGCCATTATTTGAGTGTTCTAGGATGAGTTTGCATAATTTTCAGCCTCTGAGGAGAGGGTTTTTTTCCCTTCTAAGAAATGCCATGCACTAAATACTGAATTGTGTCCTAGAAATACTGTAATTTTACATTTTGAAACTTTATGTCTCTTGTCTCTAAGAATGTATGCAACTAAATAGATTTTTTTGTATGTCTCCTTTTTCTCTGAACAAATTAATAGATAATCTGTTCATCGTTCATATCAGAACTGAATACCAAGGATATTTTTTTATCATTTTTACTTTGATTGAGGGCTGGATAAATTAAGAAAGGTATTCAGTGAAACTCTGAAGCATAGCTGTCCACATTGTTGTCATCCCCAGGGGAAGAGTAAAAGGTTTTGATTCTCCTGGCCTAGAAGTACATAAGAAAATATAGAAGAAAGTTCTTTTACTGTGAGGCAAGTGACTTCTAAAGAATTGTTGGTAGAATGGTATCTGGATAAAATACTACTGTGAAGAAGATATGACCATTTTTATGAATGCCTTGAGGTCTTCAAAATTTCATATCCTTGTCTATTTAATTTCTTTCTCAGTAAGATGGCAGTGTAATGGATTTGTGCTGATGTCAGAAGACAATTGGTTATAATGCTTTCAATTATATGTTTGAGCTTCTAACTTCAATGAATATTGGGGAAGTTTTGTAGAATCTATCTGAACTTTATAGGTTCTGCTGTAAGTGTTTTTCCTGTGTCAGTGGAATTTGTAGTGCATAGAATATCAGGTACAGTCTTAAGGTTCTTATCTAGAATATGCATTAAATATAATAGAGAAGGCAAAGATATATCCAGAGGAGTTTCAATTTGATTAGAAATAGAGGAGACTTTGGAAACTCAAAAATAGACCCTCTTGTGTGTATTTACTATTACAATTCAATTTGCCCAGGAAAAATCTTTCTGATAAATTTGCAGGGGTGGTGTTCTAGTTTGCTAGCTGCCACAATGCAATGTACCAGAAATGGAATGACTTTTAAAAAGGGGAATTTAATAAATTGCTAGTGTACATTTCTAAGGCCAAGAAAAATGTACCAATTAAAACAAGTCTGTAGAAATGTCCAATGTAAGGCATCCAGGGAAAGATACGTTGGTTCAAGAAGGCTGATGAAGTTCAGGTTTTCTCTCTCAAGTGGAAGGGCACACAGTGAACACAATCAGAGTTTCCTTCTCATCTGGAAAGACACATGGTAAACACGGTCAGGATTCCTATCTCATCTGGAAGGGCACATAGCGAACACAGCATCATCTGCTAGCTTATTCTCCTGGATTCCTGTTTCATGAAGCTCCCTGTGAGGCATTTTCCTTCTTCATCTCCTAAAGTCCCTGTCTGGTGGACTCTGCTTCTTGTGGCTATGTCGTTCTGCTCTGCTCTCTCTGAATCCCTCATTCTCCAAAATGTTTCCTCTTTTATAGGACTTCAGAAACTAATCAAGACTGACCCAAATGTAAGGAGACACTTTGCCACCTAATCTGGTTTAACAACCACTCTTGATTACATCACATCTTCAGGGAGATGATCGAATTACAGTTTGAAACATACATGCTGAATAGGGATTAGAAGAAACTGTTGCCTTTACAAAATGGAATTAGGATTAAAACATGGTTTTTCTAGGGTACATGCATCATTTCAAACCAGCACAGGTGGTATCTTAAACCAGATAGGAATACATTTTCAGGCAGGGATCCCTGGGTTATAGTTAAGGGCTGGGGAATGGGTAAAAATCTGTGGATGTTTTGAAATACCTACCACCTGTGTCATAATTATACTCCAAGAAAGAAGTGACAAGTTGCAGTGTATAAAGAGTAATGCCTGTATGTATCAAGAACTGATAAGATGAAGTTTTATATTTATATTTATAGTTAATTAATCATAAATATTTAAGACTAAGACAGGATAGTGGGCACATCTTTCTTTTTTTAGAGTGCCCTCATTGATCTAAATATAAAGATTTTTTTGATTGGCTATTTTAGTAAATGGTACAACTTTTCTTCCTTGTGTTCCTTCTGTTTACAATATCTACATGTGTCCTTATCAGTAGGTTGTTGTTTGGAAAGTGGAATACCTTACTGTTTGATATGCAGAGCAACATTCTTACTTTGTTACCTACCTTGTTTTTGTTCTAAAGCCCTTTCAAAGTGTTCTGTGATACAGTAAGTTTCTAATTTCTGTTCTTGAATTGGATCTCTAGTTTTAAGCTTATTTCATTTACAATATGAACAGAAAGTGCTGCTGCTATATTCTAACATCTGTAACTCCTGAGCATTGTTTTAAGGTATTTTCTAGTCTATCCCAAAGTTTTCTTGTTTGTTTTTTCTCTGTCTGCATGACTAAATTTTGGTCCAGTCAATTTTTACTGTAAATGTTTTAGGCATGGTTATTAGAAAGCCTTGCCTTATTTAGGGGTGTCATTTTTTTGTCTATCAGGTTTATTGTGAATACAGGGTGTGCCAACTTGAAAATATTATATCCCCAGAAATGTCATGTTTTAATCCTGATTCAGTCTTGTAGAGGCAACTGTTTCTTTTAATCCTAACTCAATACTATGGGTGGAAAAATTTAATTAGATTATCACCACAAAGATGTGGAATACCATAGGTGGGTGTGACTTTTGATTACATGGAGATGAGACTTCTCCAATTTCAGGTGAATTTTGATTAGTTTACTTGCATCTTTAAAAGAGGAAGCATTTTAGAGAAACCTCAGAAACAACAGAAACAACAGAGGGACAGCTGACACAGATGCTGGCACTTGGAGAACAGAAGCATGGATATTTGGAGATGCTTGGAGACCAGCAGATATTGCCATGAGATATTAAGCAAGTCAGAACTTAGAGAGAGAGTCATGGGAAGCCAAGAATCAAAAGCCAGGCCCCAAGAAGCAACGTGAGGAGCCCACACAGGAGCAGAAGCTGAAAGCAATGGAGCAAAGGACCAGCAGATGCCAGTATGTGACGTCCCACCTGACAGAGGTGCTCTGTTCCCTTCACCTTTCCTTGATGCCTTAGTTTGGATATTTTTATAGGCTTAGAACTGTAAACTTGCAATATAAACTGTAAACTTGCAATATATTAAATTCATCTTTTGAAAAGCAGTTCCAGTTCTGATATATTGTATTCTAGCAGCTTGCAAATTAAAACAGAGGGGTTCTTTGTTTTCCCTTTCTGGGTTAGTATAATCAATTTTGGTATCCAGAATTTAACAACTGAAGTTCCAAACAACATGGGTGCAAATTGAAATATGTTAGGTCATCCTGAGAGATTTCTAAATTCTTCTATGGGTATTTTCTGATCTTGTTTGGGTTTAGATGCATATTTAATTGTAACATTTAGATCAATTTCACCCAATAGTTTAAATTTGAGAGTTGCCTACATACCTGGCACTTAGAGGCTATTGGCACTTTTGGGTTTCAGGAGAGCTTTGCAGAAAGATGAATGGTCTAGACAAGTAGAAAAGAAGGGAGGAGTTGACTGAGCAAGAAAAGCAGAGAGACAAGAAGTATTTGAGGGAAGAGAGAGATCTTGAAATTTGGAAGCAACTATAGGACAAGAAGGTGGAGGATTTATTAGGAAACCAAGTCTAGTTCTTAAGTTTGTCAAACTGATCATTAATTTGTTTAAATAATCTTTAGTGAAACAATTTTTTTATTCAGAAAATCATATGGAGGCTTCTTTGCAATTGTCAAATGAACAATTTTGTTCAAGTAAAATGTTCTCCAGAGTGGCCAGTGGAGGAAGGCCTTAATCATCCATGATGAAATCATGCCATTTAGAAAGAGAGATGCAAGAATTAGATTGGAGTGAGAGTACTTAAAAGAAGTAGATGTTTTAATGGGGGAGGAGAGGATTTATAGTTATTCAACCTGAGGACAACAACCAACAGCCCATCAAAATGTCTTGCCTATGTACCTACTGCTTGTGTTGGAACCTAACTGAACAGCTGGACCCCCCACTGGTAGATCTAACTATGCCAAGCAGTATATGGAAACCAGAGAGAATGCTCTATCAAAACCAAATGGTAAGGATACAATCATGTTATAGTGAGAAACTTCTCTGGTGTTATTGGTGACCCACAGCAAAGTTTGTCCAAGTGGATGCTGGTGTAGTGATAACCACAGCATTATCAGTATCCGAGGCTGCTTTGAATAGCAGGCTTACAGGGCTTGTACTTGTGTTCTACCCTGTGAAAGCACATGACAAATCAGTAACACAAAGGAGAGGAAAGAAGGGAAAAAGAATGGCTTAATTCCATCAAACATAAAAACAAATGGCAACCAAAACCCAGATTCTAAATACATGAAATAGCTCAGGAATTCCATGCAGAGAACAGAGTCTCAGAGATAAAACACAGTGTTGACTTATCACATCAACACAACAGGCTACTTATTCATTACATTTTGGCTACTTAGATCTATTGTTACAGAGATTGTGGTTTTGTAACTGAGATATCAGGATTTAAAGAATGATTCTGATTACTGAATCATCATATGTACTTTCCGATTTGATTTTCTGTGTATTGAAGTAGACAGAAGGAAATAGTTGAAATCTCTAAATCCCTAGTCTAGCTAGCTTCATCTCCAATAATGATTGCATAGCCTTTATCTTTGGGCACTGTGATTATAAAAACTTTGTGGCTGACCTATATCATACCCATTTATACAGTTTTTTTTAAATTACAGTCTTGCTATCACTAAAGACTGCCCCTAATATGTATTTATGAAGGGTCTTGTGTCAGCCCAGAACTACCCCAACCTAGGTCCAAATTTATCTTGATAACAAAGACGTGACCTAACCAAAGTGGTCTGCGTGACATGTGCACACTTAGTAACTAGCTCACTGCTAATTACAGCATCTGGAGCCACTGTGCTCATTATCCTAAATCCTGCCTATCTTTTTTCCAATAAAACTCAGAGTTCTGAGTTCAGGGAGATGGATTCTGTGCCAATAAGCCATCTGCTTCCCTACTATGTTCCAAGAAATGAACTGTTCATTTCTTTGAAATCCTGTTGTCTCAAGAATTGGTTATTGAGTGTATCAGGCAAAAGAGTCCATGGCCTTTGTCTGATAATAGTTTGACTTCCCAAGATATATATTGTATATAGTGACCAACATCTATCCTAATTATTACACATTGTAGAACAGAAGTTTATGGTCTGTTTATGCTGATAATGGGTCACTGTTTCTTGATTTCTCTCATTTCTATATTTAGTCTCTCAAAATTTAGGATATGAGACATACTTATAAGTTTGACATGGATTAGTACTTAATTTCTCTGAAGCCCAATTTCCTCATTCTGGCAACATAACCCATTTTATACTGCAAAAAACAGTGTGTTTTGTGAACCATAATAATCTAAAGCCACAATAAATATCCTATAGTATCTACCATATGTTTATAATCATCCCAATTTCATTATATGTCGACTCTGTTCAAATTGTGACATTCAGTGTTTAAACTGAATAAGGCATACATTTTTTTTTTTAAAGGAAAGACAGAGAGAAGGAAGGAAGGATGAAAGACAGAGAGAAGGAAGGAAGGATAGAAGGAAGGAAGGGAAGCATCTTTTAAACATTTTCTTGTTTTATTGTATTTTGTTTCTCCGTTTTTGTTACATGGGCTGGGGCCGGGAATCGAACCGAGGTCCTCCGGCATAGCAGGCAAGCACTTTGCCCGCTGAGCCACCGCGGCCCGCCAAGGCATACATTTTAAGTTTATTCATAGTATTATTAACAAAATAAAAGGAAATGTACAAAAATGCCAAGGGACATAGAAAAGGAGACATCAAAATTGTTAAGCTCTTGAGGTCTTCATGAGTAGTGCAATTGCATGAATTGTGAATACCAATTTATACTTATTTAGACAAAATAGTAATACAAAAATATTCATGCACAAATACACATGCCTAGGAGACAAATAGACAAATTTACATTAGTAGCAAGGGAAAACCAGTAGAACGTACCTTTTTTTTTTCATTTTCTAGATGCTTGTGATAGGCAGTCAAGTTGGAAATGACAGCTCTGGTGAAAATTCCTCATTGCACAGATAAGCAAAATATTATCTAGTTCAGTGAAATTATTCACATAATTATTCATATGTCTATTAATTTTAAAATACTTTCAGGGCACTACCATTTTGGGGAGAAGAAGAAAAAGTAAAATTGGGGAGTATAAACACCATTAAGAGGAGCAAGGCTGATAAATGAGTCAGTATGTTTTTTTGTTCGAATATGACATTTTGCATGGAGGTTTAAGGTGGTCCTCTATGATAAGGTGATTTCAGAACCAAAATCTGGAATAAGGGATACGACATAATACTAGGATTTCCTTTCAGTAACCCATTTTTAAATGTGCAAACATTTGAGTAAACCCTTCATTAGTAGACGAGAAAAAAACATATTCTGAAATGAAAAACGAATAAAACCAAGAGAGGCTAGCAGAAGTAAATTAATTGAGGTAGAGACACTAGAAGGCAAGTTTCAATAATGGAATTGGTTCTAGCAGATGTCTGTCTAGGAAATACTGTTAGAGCAACATATAGTGACTGAGTGGAGTAACATTTTGGGAGGTAAGACCAGTGTAACTATGGGGCTCAAGAAATTCCAGATCAGTAAATTCTTAAACTTGAGGACAATTTGGAGAACCCTCTGAACTTGAAATTGTCATCCAAAGGGAGGATGGTCTCCTGTGGACCATGTCTTTCTAACTTCACAGTTGGCTAAAATTCTCACATCACCAGATATCTGAGGCTGCAGGGCAATCAACAAATTCAAAATCTAAAGAACGACAGGCACCAGCAAAGAGAGACAGGATGCAAGTATAAGCTTAGCTGAGTCAGATGCTCTTAGACATCATACAAGCCACTAAAAGGAATTCAGCCAAATTTCTAATGAGTTGCTAAAATCTGAGTGCAGACTAACATTAGAATGTATTTAGGAGCTGAAGAAATAAGGGAAAGCTGGAGCCACTTGCAGACTTCTTTCCTTGGACCTTGCAGAAAGATTAGAGATAAGGTGAGAGTTCTGAGAAAGCCTGGAGGAAGAGAAAGACAGCCACTGAAGGAAAGACAAAATGTCTTGCCAGAGCCCTTCATTCCTATCTCTCCTGTATTAAAAAGAGAAAACTACTCATGAATTGGGGTATCTCTAAGTTTAACTCTATGCTAAGAAAATATTTTAGGACCATCATAAAAACACAAGAGCAAATCATTGAATATGAAACTGGAAAAACCATCTTGACCTATTGTAAACTGTGATCCATTCATAACCTTCTGATAAAATGCTCATCATATTTAACCATGGGCAATAATGAATTATAATTTAACCCTATATAATGATATTTCAAGTGCAAAAGTATAAATGGAACCAATAATATTACAAAAATTAATAACATTGGAGCATAAATAGTAACATATCAAGCAACTGAGCAATTTAAAATTTATAATAATGCAAAAAAAAATTTAAAAAGAGAATTAAAGAACCAAGAAAATTAAATATACCCGAAACTAGATGGATAAACACCAGGAAAATATGAAAACATGAGTCGGTTTTTCTGAGAAATAAATTTGAAATAAATAGGAAAGTTTAGAAAAATATGAGAGTGATTATTCACCATAGAAGGCATAGTTAAGGAAGGAAAAAATGATAAGGACAGAAATGAAGAAAAATCTATTTGAAATGTTGAAGAAAATTAATAAGTTGTGAGAAGCAGACAGAATTAAATTCTAAACTATAATTTTCATAATGTTAAAAACTTGACTCATACAAATCAAAAAGTGAGTACATGGCAAAAAAAGTATTCACTATTTCATTAATAAGAGAATCAGTAAGATAAGAGAGGTTCAAAGAGCATTTAAGTATCTTATTTTGAAAGGTAGAAGAAAATAAAGTTTTGTTTCCTTTCAAATTTTTACAAAAGATAATATGCATCACATATCAAGTGTCATTGAATTTTCATACACTGAAAATATTCCTGTAAACAGTATCAATAACAGGAAGCAGAATATTCCTATCATTTCAAAGGACTCTCTTTCCTGTCTTCTACACAGGACTGGAAATATGTTTGTCTAGGAATGATCTATGGATATTTTTTGGTCTCATGGCTTGGATTCCTTTGAAACTCAGTCAAAACTAAGAAGGATTTTGAGGATTTCATATGACTCACTACACTTCCAGGTTGAACAGTAAGATACAGAGATAGGACAAAATGAAGCAAAATAGACTTAAAGGGCAGATAAAAGGAATTGGAGTTCTCAACTGAGGAGATCTCCTTCAGAAAAATATTTGGGCTAGATGGGATTTCTGATTCAAGGCTTCAAGTTGGCAAGCTTTGTGCCACAGTTCTTGGAAGATATGGATGTCTATCCAGATGTATATGAAGAGTTCAACTGCCATGCCAACACAGGAGGGTATGTTCTAAACCTCAGATTTCACACCATCATTCCAATGTTTAGAAAAGCTGGAACCTAAGCTCTATTGTTTGCAGAGAACAGGATCAATGTCCATGTGTTCAGAAAGGATGGAGCTTCCTCTCCAACAGTCCCAGAAGACAAAATAATTGCTCCACAGATGATTATCCATACCTTGAAATCTGATGGGCTTTGCCCTGCCAGATTTCAAATTTGCTTCAGAAACCTGATCCCTTTTCTTTCCAATTTCTCTCTCCTGGAGTGCCAATATGTATCTTAGGTTTCTTCCATTATTGCATTATAGAATCAGATAATTAGTACTCTAGTTTTCACAGATCAACAAGCGTGAAAAGAATTTTACTCAAAGATGCATCACACTCACAACTGATTTTGATGAGACTTTGGACATGGCATTGTTACTGAAATGACTCAAGGATTTTGGGATATTGGGCTGGGTGAATGTATTTTGTGCATGGGAAGAATATGTATTTTTCTGTTTCAGAGGGTAAACTGTGGTTGAGTGGGTTATGTGCCCCAATTTAAACATACTGTTAATCTTAATCCTCATTCCTGTGGGTGTAAACACATTTGTACATAGGCCTTTTTTAATATTTTTTTGATATTTTATTAATTAAAAAAAATTAACTAACACAGCATTTAGAAATCATTCCATTCTACATATACAATCAGTAATTCTTAATATCATCACATAGATGTATGATCATCATTTCTTAGTACATTTGCATCGATTTAGAAAAAGAAATAGCAAGACAACAGAAAAAGAAATAAAATGATAATAGAAAAAATGAAAATATATATAAAACAAACAAACAAAAACTATAAGTCAGATGCAGCTTCATTCAGTGTTTTAACATAATTATATTACAATTAGGTAGTATTGTGCTGACCATTTTTGAGTTTTTGTATCCAGTCCTGTTGCACAGTCTGTATCCCTTCAGCTCCAATTACCCATTATCTTACCCTATTTCTAAATCCTGATGGTCTCTGTTACCAATGACATATTCCAAGTTTATTCTCTAATGTCAGGTCACATCAGTGGGGCCATACAGTATTCTTCCTTTAGTTTTTGTCTAGTCTCACTCAGAATAATGTTCTCTAGGTCCATCCATGCTATTACATGCTTCATAAGTTTATTCTGTCTTAAAGCTGCATAATATTCCATCGTATGTATATACCACAATTTGTTTAGCCACTCGTCTGTTGATGGACATTTTGGCTGTTTCCATCTCCTTGCAATTGTAAATAATGCTGCTGTAAACATTGGTGTGCAAATGTCCGTTTGTGTCTTTGCCCTTAAGTCCTCTGAGTAGATACCTACCAATGGTATTGCTGGGTCATATGGCAATTCTATATTCAGTTTTTTGAAGAACTGCCAAACTGCCTTCCACAGTGGTTGCACCATTTGACATTCCCACCAACAGTGGATAAGTGTGCCTCTTTCTCCGTATCCTCTCCAACACTTGTCATTTTTTGTTTTGTTGATAATGGCCATTCTGGTAGGTGTGAAATGATATCTCATTGTGGTTTTGATTTGCATTTCTCTAATGGCCAGGGACATTGAGCATCTCTTCATGTGCCTTTTGGCCATTTGTATTTCCTCTTCTGAGAGGTGTTTGTTCAAAATGTTTCCCATTTTGTAATTGGGTTGGCTGTCTTTTTGTTGTTGAGTTGAAAAATCTCTTTATAAATTCTGGATACTAGACCTTTATCTGATATGTTGTTTCCAAATATTGTCTCCCATTGTGAAGGCTGTCTTTCTATTTCTTGATGAAGTTCTTTGATGCACAAAAGTGTTTAATTTTGAGGAGCTCCCATTTATTTATTTATTTCTTCAGTGCTCTTGCTTAAGGTTTAAGGTCCGTGAAACCACCTCCAATTGTAAGATTCACAAGATATCTCCCTACATTTTCCTCTCACTGTTTTATGATCTTAGACCTAATGTTTAGACCTTTGACCCATTTTGAGTTAACTTTTGTGTAGGGTGTGAGATACGGGTCCTCTTTCATTCTTTTGCATATTAATATCCAGTTCTCTAGGCACCAATTATTGAAGAGACTGTTCTGTCCCAGGTGAGTTGGCTTGACTGCCTTATCAAAGATCAAATGTCCATAGATGAGACGGTATACCTCTGAGCACTCTATTCGATGTCATTGGTTGATATATCTATTTTTATGCCAGTACCATGCTGTATTGACCACTGTGGTTCATAATATGCCTTAAAGTCAGGCAGCGTGAGACCTTCAGCTTCGTTTTTTTTCCTCAAGATATTTTAGCAATTCGGAGCACCCTGCCCTTCCAGATAAATTTGCTTATTCGTTTTTCTATTTCTGAAGAATAAGTTGTTGGGATTTTGATTGGTATTGCATTGAAACTGTAAATCAATTTAGGCAGAACTGACATCTTAAGTATATTTAGTCTTCCAATCCATGAACACGGTATGCCCTTCCATCTATTTAGGTCCTCTGTGATTTCTTTTAACAGTTTTTTGTAGTTTTCTTTGTAAAGGTCTTTTGTCTCTTTAGTTAAATTTATTCCTAAATATTTTATTCTTTTAGTTGCAATTGTAAATGGAATTTGTTTCTTGATTTCCCCCTCTGCTTGTTCATTGCTAGTGTATAGAAACACTACAAATTTTGAATGTTGATCTTGTATCCTGATACTTTGCTGTACTCATTTAATAGCTCAAGTAATTTTGTTGTGGATTTTTCAGGGTTTTTGATGAATAGTATCATATCGTCTGCAAGCAGTGATAGTTTTAATTCTTTCTTTCCAAATTTGATGCCTTGTATTTCTTTTTCTTGTCTAATTGCTCTGGCTAGAACCTCCAACATGATGTTGAATAATAGTGGTGATAATGGACATCCTTGTCTTGTTCCTGATCTTAGGGGGAAAGTTTTCAATTTTTCCCCATTGAGGATGATATTAGCTGTGGGTTTTTCATATATTCCCTCTATCATTTTAAGGAGATTCCCTTGTATTCCTATCCTTTGAAGTGCTTTAAACAGGAAAGGATGTTGAATCTTGTCAAATGAATTCTCTGCATCATTTGAGATGATCATGTGATTTTTCTGCTTTGAATTGTTGATATGGTGTATTACATTAATGGATTTTCTTATGTTGAACCATCCTTGCATACCTGGGATGAATCCTACTTGGTCATGATGTATAATTCTTTTAATGTGTTGCTGGATTCGATTTGCTAGAATTTTGTTGAGGATTTTTGCATCTATATTCATTAGAGAGATTGGTCTTTAGTTTCCTTTTTTTGTAATATCTTTGCCTGGTTTTGGTATGAGGGTGATATTGGCTTCATAGAATGAGTTAGGTAGCTTTCCTTCCACTTCAATTTTTTTGAAGAGTTTGAGGAGCGTTGGTACTAATTCTTTCTGGAATGTTTGGTAGAATTCACATGTGAAGCCGTCTGGTCCTGGAATTTTCTTTTTGGGAAGCTTTTGAATGACTGATTCAATTTCTTTACTTGTGATTGGTTTGTTAAGGTCATCTATTTCTTCTTGAGTCAAAGTTGGTTGTTCATGCCTTTCTAGGAACTTGTCCATTTCATCTACATTGTTGTATTTATTAGTGTAAAGTTGCTCATAATATCCTGTTATTAACTCCTTTATTTCTGTGAGGTCAGTGGTTATGTCTCCTCTTCCATTTCTGATCTTATTTATTTGCATCCTCTCTCTACTTCTTTTTTTCAATCTTGCTAAGGGCCCATCAATCTTGTTGATTTTCTCCTAGAACCAACTTCTGGTCTTATTGATTTTCTCTATTGTTTTCATGTTTTCAATTTCATTTATTTCTGCTCTAATCTTTGTGATTTCTCTCCTTTTGCTTAGTTTGGGGTTAGTTTGCTGTTCTTTCTCTGGTTCTTCCAAGTGGACAGTTAATTCCCGAATTTTTGCCCTTTCTTCTTTTCTGATATAGGCATTTAGGGCAATAAATTTCCCTCTTAGTAATGCCTTTGCTGTGTCCCATAGGCTTTGATATGCTGTGTTTTCATTTTCATTTGCCTCAAGATATTTACTAATTTCTCTTGTTATTTCTTCCTTGACCCACTGGTTGTTTAAGAGTGTGTTGTTGAGCCTCCATGTATTTGTGAATTTTCTGGCACTCTGCCTATTATTGATTTCCAACTTCATTCCTTTATGATCCGAGAAAGTGTTGTGTATGATTTCAATCTTTTTAAATTTGTTGAGACTTGCTTTGTGACCCAGCATATGGTCTATCTTTGAGAATGATTCATGAGCACTTGAGTAGAATGTGTATCCTGCTTTTGTGGGGTGTAATGTCCTATAAATGTCTTTTAAGTCTAGCTCATTTATTGTAATATTCAAATTCTCTGTTTCTTTATTGATCCTCTGTCTAGATGTTCTGCCCATTGATGAGAGTGGGGAATTGAAGTCTTCAACTATTATGGTAGATGTGTCTATTTCCCTTTTCAGTAATTGCAGTGTATTCCTCACGTATTTTGGGCCATTCTGATTCAGTGCATAAATATTTATGATTGTTATGTCTTCTTGTTCAATTGTTCCTTTTATTAGTAGATAGTATCCTTCTTTTACATTTGAAGTCTAATTTGTTGGATATTAGTAAAGCTACTCCTGTTCTTTTCTGGTTGCTATTTGCATGAAATATCTTTTCCCAACCTTTCAGTTTCAACCTATGTTTATCTTTGGGTCTAAGTTGTGTTTCCTATAGACAGCATATAGAAGGATCCTGTTTTTTAATCCATTCTGCCAGTCTATGTCTTTTGATTGGGGAATTCAGTCCATTAACATTTTGTGTTATTACTGTTTGGGTAATTCTTTCCTCTACCGTTTTGCCTTTTGTATTATATATATCACATCTGATTTTCCTTCTTTCTACACTTTTCTCCATACCTCTCTCTTCTGTCTTTTCATATCTGACTCTAGTGCTCCCTTTAGTATTTGTTGCAGAGCTGGTCTCTTGGTCACAAATTCTCTCAGTGACTTTTTGTCTGAGAATGTTTTAATTTCTCCCTCATTTTTGAAGGACAATTTTGCTGGTTATAGAAGTTGTTTGGCAGTTTTTCTCTTTTAGTTATTTAAATATATCATCCCATTGTCTTCTTGCTTCCATGGTTTCTGCTGAGAAATCTACACATAGTCTTATTGGGTTTTCCTTGTATGTGATGGATTGTTTTTCTCTTGCTGCTTTCAAGATCCTCTCTTTCTCTTTGACCTCTGACATTCTAACTAGTATGTGTCTTGGAGAATGCCTATTTGGATCTATTCTCTTTGTGGTGTGCTGCACTTCTTGGATCTGTAATTTTATGTCTTTCATAAGAGTTGGGAAATTTTCAGTGATAATTTCTTCCATTAGTTTTTCTCCTCCTTTTCCCTTCTCTTCTCTTTCTGGGACACCCACAACACGTATACTTGTGTGCTTCATATTATCATTCAATTCCCTGAATCCCTGCTCAAATTTTTCCATTCTTTTCCCTATAGTTTCTGTTTCTTTTTGGATTTCAGATGTTCCATCCTCCAGTTCACTAATTCTAACCTCTGTCTCTTGAAATCTACCATTGTAGGTTTCCATTGTTTTTTTATCTCTTCTGCTGTATCTTTCATTCCCATAAGTTCTGTGATTTGTTTTTTCAAACTTTCCACTTCTTCTTTTTGTTCATCCCTTGCCTTCTTCATGTCCCCCCTCAACTTATTGATTTGGTTTTTGAAGAGGTTTTCCATTTCTGTTCATATATTCAGAATTAGTTGTCTCAGCTCCTGTATCTCATTTGAGCTATTGGTTTGTTCCTTTGACTGGGCCATATCTTCAATTTTCCTGGTGTGATTTGCTTTTTTTGCTGGCGTCTGTGCATTTAATCAGATTTCCCTGAGTGTGGGGCCCAGCAGGTTGAAGGACTTTCCTCTGAAGTCTCTGGGATCTGTTTTTCTTATCCTGCCCAGTATGTGGTGCTTGTCTGTCTGTGGTCCCACCAGCAAAAGATATTGTGGCTCCTTTAACTTTGCAAGACTCTCACTGCTGGGTGTGTGGTGGAGACAGAGGAAAGGTTGTAGTCTGGTTTTAATGGCTTCAAATTGTGAAGTCCTGAGATCTGAATTCCTTGAGAGAGGAATTCCACCCAAGTTGCATTTCACCCCTCCTGTGGGGAAGGTTCAGGTGGTATAGAGCCCTGAAAGCAGCCTGTTTCTGCATTTGGGGCAGTTGCAACCTGTGTAATCCCAGCGCTGAGCCCAGAGGCAACCAAGTCTCCATAGAAACAGCCACAGAAGGCTCTGTTTTGCCCACTTTCCTCTTTTTCAGTTAGCCCAATAAGTGACTTCTGCCTTGATCAGTTTTTCCTGAGCTGAGGGCCTATTTTTAGTAGTCAGAAGTTGTTCATTAATGCCACTATTGGTGTTAGGTTGGACTCAGTCTCTACTACTGTTGAAGAATCTTACCTTTCCCTCCAGGAATTCACCTGTGGGGGAGGGGCACCAGCTGCCATGGCTTGGCGAACTGCTGATCTGAGGCTCCCAGCCGACCCGGGAAGCCATGTGTGTGGGAGGGGCACTGGTCACCAACCACCATGGCTTGGGGAACCGCTGTACCGAGGCTCCCAGCTGGCCCGTGAAGCCATGTGTGTGGGAGGGGCGCCAGCCACTGCATCTTGGGGAACCATTGATCTGAGGCTTCCAGCCGGCCCGGGAAGCTGCGTGTGTGGGAGGGGCGCTGGCTGCCACAGCTTGGGGTACCGCTAATCCTAGGCTCCCAGCCGGCCCTGGAAGCCGCATGTGTGGGAGGGGCACCGGTCACCAGCTGCAGCAGCTTGGGGAACCACTGATCCGAAGCTCCCAGCTTACCTGGAATGCCACCCTTGGGGGAGGGGCACCAGCCACCAGCCACTGCAGCTTGGGGTACTCGCCTCTCCAAGTCTCTCAACTGGGCTGGGAAGGAGGGAGGGAGGGTCACTCTCCACCAGCCGCCATGGCCCAGGGAATCACGTGCCACTTGGGGACCTCACCACAGCGGAGTCTTGTAGCTGGTCCAGCTGGTCCAGACTGGGGTACACTGTGTGTCCAGTCTCTGTTGTGGCTCCAGGAGCTGTTCTGTACTGTTTCTAGTTATTTAGTAGTTGTTCTGGAGGAGGAAATAAGACACACGCACCTTACTAAGCCACCATCTTCTCCAGAAGTCCCTATTTGAATATTTTATTTCCTTTTAAAGTGTGGCCCAAATGAATAATTATGTCTTAATCAATATTGCTGGAGACTTTAGAATAAGAAGACACTGGAATCCAGAGTTTAGAGGAAGTCACATAGTAAGAAGATAGCAGTCTGCAGAAATAAGAATACCCAAAACAAGGAGAGAGAGCGAGAGAACTGCATGTGACAGGAAGCATAGATACAAGAGATACAAGCCTTGGAAACCTAAAAATTGCAGTAAGACTGAACCAGAATTCCAGATTTTTGAGAGGAAAGCAAGCTTTGCTGATATTTTGAATGTGAATCTTTACCTTCAAAATGGAGTGCCATTAAATTCCTGTTGTTTAAGCCAATCATTTTATACTATTTCTCATAGACATCTTAAAGTCTAAGAGGGTTTGTGACAGAACTGACATGATATACATTGAGAGATTTGTTGTAGAAATTGGGTGATAATATTACTACAGGAATAGCCAAGTCTGAATTCTGTAGGGCAGGCTGTGAGTTGGAACCACCCATGAAGGTGAAGTTTAATTTCCCTTAGAAGCTGACTGGCTGATGTAGAAGCAGAAACTTCTGACTTTTGAAATCCTTACTTCTAGGTTTTCAGACTGATTGGATGGTGTGATGGTCCTCATTACATGGGGCAATCTCTTTGGTTGGTTATAGATGCCATGAGTTGTAGATAACAGTACAATACCATTGTAGAAACTGATTATAAATACAAATCCATATATGAAGAATCTCCACAGTGACAATCAGGCCCTTATTAGCTTTAACAAACAGCTGGACACTGTAACCTGTCAAGTTGAAACATAAACTTAAATATCACAGCCCACTGCTTATCAACTTGCCACTCCACACATCTATTTATACCATATTTAATTCTCAAATGAACACACTAACATAGTCATACTTTTGCCTATGCAGTTGTCCTGCATACAACAAAAACTGTACTAGCCCTTACCCACAAGGAGATTTCAAGTTCTTGAGTGATATTCATTCTTACTCTGTAACTTTAGTACTCTGATATAAAGTTAATACAATTTCTATGTACTGATAACGGGGCAAGAGAGAGAAGAAAATAAAGATACATTGCTACATATATATGTGCTTGCATGGATACAATTTTATCTATCTATCTATATATCTACATATATGTCTATATATAACAAAATACATAAGTATATGCATAATAAACTAAGGAAAATACTATCAATATTTACAGTCTGTTTCTGCAACTGGTCACACGGTCATAGCTGGTATAACCACTTTCATCTAGTATCCACTCCCTTTAACTTCAGAAAGTGTCTCAGCTGATTATGGCACATTTCTTGGCCTGTGACCTAATCATCATTCCTATAGGACCTAAACCATTAGGAGTCGTGGCTGGATTTGTCAGAAAGAAAGACATATTTAAAGAGAATAAATCCTCACCTGATTGTGTGGAATAAAAGAATTTATTCACAATCTTGCAAGAAAGGGCACCTTGCCAAACACAATGTGGTGGCTAGTATACCAAACAAAAGAATGCCACAACAGTTATAACTATGCCTAGCTCACAGCCCCCTCACCTGTTTCTGTGTGGTTCCAGCCTATCTGGAGAGTCTAACTAATTTGAACTTCTCACTGTAGAGTCCCCCTTTTGATTATGCTTTGCATTTTAATGACCCTGGCCATTAAAGATTTAGTGCCAGTTTTAGGCTTGCATCACAGGCCCTCCCCTTACCAAGCCTGTGTCATCTTGTGTGAAAACTAAACTTAGCTTTGTTCTTACAGATTGAGTTGTTATATTATTCCAATTACTTTAATTCTACACATTGTAAAACTAAGAGATACCCTAAGAGACATCCTATATCCTTGACATACTCTTCCTTACCATCCTTAGAAGTCCAGTTTCATCTTGGTAAGTAGGATCAGTCTTCTCAGCCAGTGGAGTAACTTTCATTTTGCCTAATGATTCAGAAGCATGAAGAGACAAAAATGACTAGCTGGCAGTCAGTGTTTCAGTTCAATGGAACTGTTGCTGCGAACCATTGTTGTCTCCTGGTGGATGATCCTTTCTTTGGAGACCTCTAGTCCAGCAAAGCATAAAGTCAGAGGGACAAGAAGAAAAGATTTTGATAGTGGATTACATGGGTAATAGTGATTGGGGTCACACTCAATTCTAGTACTTGATTCATGAAAACATAAATTCTTGTTATGGAATAATAGCACCATAAAATGGACACTGATTTAGTGAGACTGCAGACCCCAAAGAACATTTATTCATCTTTTCAAGGTATTGCACCCCTGCTGACAACAGGCAATTCCACAGTTTTGTCAATCTAGATGATTCAAGATGTTGGACAACATGGCAAAGTCAGTGAATCTTATGAGCATGGGCCCACTGGCTATACTTAGTTTGCTGCAAAGTGATTTTCTTGAGCAGAAATAACGTTTGCAGAATATAATGATGTTAAATAACATACTCTATACACCCCCGGTATTTAGAAGCATTGTGTGCCATATCAGTGTCCAGAATAAGTATCTCTTCTAATAAGAAAAGACTGTAATTCCATGATGAATTGGTCCAATGCAATTAACCAGCCACCAGGAAGCAATTTGATCACCTCCAGGAACAATGCCATATTGGGCATGGAATGTTGTTTTCTGCTGCTGACAGACTGGGCACTCAGCTCTGTTTGTAGCCAGACTGGCTTTGGTGAGTAGAAGTCCGATCTGCTGAGCCCATGCCTAACCTACATCCCTCCCACCATGCCCACTTTGTTCATTAACCAATTGGACAATGAAAGTAATGGCCAAGAAAAAATGGCCAAATGGTAACCACAAAACAGGTCTTCATACCACTTGATTATAAAATATTCCATGGCTAAAGATGCTACCCTATAAGCATTCACATGGGACACTAATACTTCATGATTTTTGCCTATTCAGAAAGTTCTATCCATATATCTTTTACTGAGACCATTTAGTTTCTGATTCCTTAATAATGTTCTTCCAAAAGACTGAACATCTAGGCAAACCATTGGCCAAAGCCCATGAATCTATATCTGAATGCATGCCTGGCCATTTCTCCTTTCAAGAAAAATAAATAACAGGTACACTGCTGAGGATTTTGCCCTCCACCACTGTCCTCAAGGAATCTTCAAGACAGGGGTTGTGGTGCTCTAAGCATCCACTTTTCTATGGTATCAGTAAATTGTGAAAAAAAAAACCCTCTGAATGGAACTCCCCAAAAATCTATAGCTGTGGGCAGGAAGAGAGAAGGTAATCACAGGAGTGGAGTCCATGAACATTTCAACCACTTCTTCAGTAACTGACTTGTACCTTCAGGGCCTACTAGAGCCAGATCTCATATAAGCCACTTCCATGTGATGAAAGAATGTCTGTGCACACCTATCTTAATGGCTTAGTGGGTCAAACAACACCCATATCATGATGGGAGCCTCAGGTCTCCAAGTAATTAGGTGGCCCATGGTTATGCATTTTGTCTCTGCTAAGGCCCAGTAACAGGAAATAACTGTTTCTGAAAAGGAGAGCAGTATTCTGCAAGAATTGCAAAAATTGCTCCAAATTCCCATGTGCCTGTGCTGTGTATCTCATAGGGAGACCTGACAAGGGCTCTAAACAACATCTCTATTTGCCAATGACAGTTAACAGACCATTCGATATCTTCGATAATTATGGCCTCAGTGAAAAGTAGTTTGTGCAACAATATGGACCTGTTGCAGAGTCTCCTCTTGTTCTGATCCTCTCAAAACTAGTGGCTTTATCACTTACTCATAAGTGGGCTGAAGTTGCCCACTCAAATGAGAAATATGCTGCTTCCCAAATCCTCAGAGAGCAACTAGACATAATTCCTGATTTTTGGTTATATGAGGAACCGGATGCAACAGTTTATCTTATAACTTAAAAGGAATATCTTGACAACACTTTCTCCACTGGATGACTAGAATTTTCACTGATGTTGAAGGACCTTGAATTTTTCTTGAATTTATTGTCCATCCCCTGGCATGAAAATGGTTTATCAAAAAGTCTAGAGTAGTTGCTACTTCTTGTTGTTGAGGTCCAATAACCACAATGCGATCAAAGTTATGGACAGTGTGATATCTTTTGGAAGGATAATTCAATAAATGTTCCTAAAGAGTAGATTGTGACACAAGGTTATAAATTTTCTATACCTGTGAGGAAAGAAAGTAAAAGGGTTTTTCAAGCTTAAAGAAAACAAACATGCACTGAAAAACATGCATTTTCCAAATCCATAACTGTGAGTGTATTAATTTGTTCAAGCAAATAATGATTCTTAAAGAACATTTGCAGTTCGAATAACCACCTGGGTCATTCTAGTTTATGAGAATGTACTGTTCTCTTCCAAGATCCATCTGTTTTCTGCATAGGAGATAGAAGAGTTGAATATAAAATTGATAGAATCACCACCCCTGCAACCTTCAAGCCTTGATGGAAGCACTAATCTTCACATATAAGTGTAAATCTGTTTCCAAACACTGTTCAGTTCCTTTCATTCAGGCATGTATCTTTTCAGCAATAGCAATTTATAACCATAATATAATCATTTAGTCCTTTGATAAATCTTAGAATCAGATTATATGAATTCTCTAAGTTTATTCTTTACATTTCATTACTATGTTTGTCCATAGTCCTTTCTTTATTTACTTACAAGTAAATTATTTACAAGATTATCTTGTAAAATCAGCTTTTCAATATATGAAAAGAAAATTCATGCTCGAATTTTAATTGGGTTGCATTAAATATGTAAATTAGTTTTCATTTGAATTTAATTAATAGATCAATTATTCCCAATTGAGCTCCTTACCAATGTCATATTTCCCTATTTTATTTAGAGTCATAGCCTACTTTACCTACCCACTAAGTTAGAACCTTGTGTTGTAGGATCCAGGAATCCATGTTGTTTTCAAAATTATTTTAAAATGTTCTTATGTTTATAGCCAGATACTACTCCATAAATTAATATATGGCATCTCCAAGACAAGGAAAGATTTTATAAAACCAACATGTGACTCTGTTAGACTTCTAATATTCTAATGTTCTATAACATAGAATATTACAGTGTTTGTCTACTGTCACAACTCTCCCATTAGTAGTTCTTATACATAAGTTATTTCTTCTGTGATATTCTCAATGAGCTTAAAATGTCTCTTATGCCACTTAAAAATATGGCACTTAAAGGTTTAAATAAAAAGATAGTAATATTTATTCTTTATAATTATGAATTTTGTCATAATTTATGTTTTCACATTATTTTATTACATGTATATATACAACTTTTGAGAAATTATAGAGGTAATAGTCCCAGAAAGTGGAAATTGCATTTCATGAAATTTAAGTCATTAACATCATCACATGACTAATAAGTGTCAGAGGTAGGACTATATGCTTTTTCAATCCTAAGAAATATACTTTTTACTGTTAGGGATTTTTTTTTAATCAAAGCCATGGTGCATTCATGTATTCATTTTTATTATTATTTATTTTTTTGTTTCAGAAACTTTCACTTGTTTATTATGGAAAGAAGAATCTCATTTTATGTTTTTCTGTTGTAGAACACAGTTACTGTGTTTCCTCCTTGGATATCCCATAAGGACTTTCAGAATATTTTAATAAATGGTCATAAATATCACAATCCTTAATATGCACAGTATATTATAATTTAGTAACTAGTTCAACTCTAGAGATAGAGGAATGATTTTTCATAATTTCCACAATACTTTAGAAACTAGAACCCTGAATTTCAAATCAAAGTATGTGCTTTAATATATAAATTTGAGATAGTGTATAATAACACACTCAAAGTGGTATTCAAACTCAACCACATGACCTCCAGGGAACAAAATGGGGAAAATAAGAAAGTCTGTATATACAGGTAAATAGAAATGTCAATCACAGCTGAAAATCAAAAATATGCTTTATTATCCTCATGGCAAATAATATATTAGGAGAAGTAGATTAGGGGCTTTATATATTAGGGAAATTATTAAAGATAGAGAAAATTAATTTTCAAGCATCCATTAAATGTATGCCACTTTGATACTACAGCTGTTTCTAAGGGCTTATAACTTACAAAAATTTCAGGATATTTTAAGCTTTATAAAAGTTCAAATAGGTGAGGTTATAGTTTGCATTGTTTCTAAGTGATAAAGGATTCCAGAATATTGCATATCTAAATGAAATTTTGTATATGGCCGAGTAGCTTAATGTTTGGAATCATTGAAATCCAGACATGAATACCGGCTGTGATGACAACTATATGTATGACCTCGGTCAAATTTTGCATCTAGCTTTACATGAATTTTCTCATGACTAAAGGGCTGTTAAATTATTTAGTTTGTAGACTGCTATTTTGATTATATACAACAATGTCAACAAAATTCCTAATCCTAGTAACCTCTTAATACATAATGTCTACTGTGATAAATTTCCTTTGTCTCAAGTTTAATGTTTGCAAAACTGTTCTCATGGAGGTCTGTTAGTTTATGTTTTAGGATTGTATAAGAGTTGAGAAAATATTTTTTATTTGAGTGGTTCAGTGGTTTTTGTTTGCTTAGTGCTGCCACAATGCACTATACCTGAAATGGAATGGCTTTTAAAAAGGGAATTTGTTCAGTTTGAAATAGTGGTAAATGAAAATGAGGGGTAACGGGTATGGTACGTATAGTTTTTTTCTCTATTATCATTTTATTTCTTTTTCTGTTGTCCTTTTATTTCTTTTCCTAAATCGATGCGAATGTACTAAGAAATGATGAATATGCAACTATGTGAGGATATTAAGAATTACTGGTTGTATATGTAGAATGGAATATATCTAAATGTTTTGTTTAATTTTTTAATTAATAAAAAAGTTTTAAAAAAGGGAATTTGGTAAGTTACAGGCTTACAGTTTTAACGCCACAAAAATGTACAAACTAAGACATCCAGAGAAAGATACATTGACTCAAGAAAGAGTGATGTCTGTCACATGGGAAAGTATGTGGCTGGTGTCTTCCAGTCCTTGTTGCCAGTTCTGTAGCTTCTAGCTTATGTTGCCAGTGTTTTCCTCTCTAAATGTCTATGGGCATTCACTTAACTCCTCCAGGACACAACTCTTGGTTCTGGCTTGCTTAGCATCTCATGGGAAGGCACATGGCTATATCAGCTGGCCTCTGAAACTCCACACTTCCTTGGCTAGGCATCTGCTATCTCTGTTGGCACTCCATTTGACTCCAAATGTATGAATCTCCATTGGCTCTGAAGCAACTTTTCTCTAAGCATCTGAGCTTCCTCCAAAATGTTTCCTCTTTTAAAGGTCTCCCATAAACTGATCAAGACCCAGCGGGTTGAGTCACATCTCCATTTTATCAAAAGCTCACACCCACAATTAAGTGAATTTTATCTTCATGTAAACAGCCTAATCAAAAGGTCTGACCCTAAATTTTTTAATCAGGATTGGGAGTACAAGGCTTTCTTGGAGTATATAAAAATTTCAAACCAGCACATTCAGATTGTACATCTTTTTTTTAAATTGAGGATCCATAGGATTTCTCTCTATTCTCAATCTCCACTTGTAGTGAAGCCAAGTACAAATAAACACAATCAGTTTGATGGTCTTGAAACATTAGTTCAAAAGGATACTTTTTTGTAGAGCAGTTTAGATGAAATGTCTAAATTCCATTCATTTCCTCTACCTTGTTTCCAGTTCCTAATAGCAATGTAGAGAAATTCTGCAGTGGGAAAATATTTGCTATAAAATATGCCTGCATTTATAAACCAATTTCTTCTACTACAGAGAGGATCCATGACCAAGAATTGCCAGAAAATTATATTGTCAAATGTATGAGGAAATTTTAAATAAATATACTATTATTCCACTGACATGTCCACATGCAAAACACATTAACAGAGATGAATCAGTTTGGTCCTTTACAGCATAGAATATTGGTAGTCACTGGATTTATACTGAATAAAATGATATTTACTATTATGACAAACATATGCACAATTTAAAGAAAGTATACTTATCTTCTGATTTATAGCCCATCCATTGTTAAATGCTTTGGTAAAAAATAATTGACTTTAGAAATCACTATTTCTTTTATTTAAATAAATAAAAGTCCTATTGATTGATTATTGGAACACTTGTGTACTGCATGTGAAATCAATAAGTTTTTGCAAGATCTGTATGAATGGAACCACTACCAACCTGTAATAAAAGGGATAGAAAGGAACTAATTGAAGGAAAAATAGCTTGAAAGTATGGCCATGGAAGCTGAAATATGGAGCCAAGAAATCTTAGGTGAGGAAGGCAAACTGAACAATATATGTGGAAAGAGTGAGCATGTCCTGGAGCCTGCAGAGGTTAGTTTTCTACCCCATCATTTAGTAAGAATTTTCTTCCCTAGGTTTCTCATGTGCCTGGGGATTGCAGAGAGTTTTGCTCACCTGTCATTTAGAAAGAATTATGTTGCCAACCTTGAATTAGACTGTCACTCCAATCATTGGTGAGGGTTGAGCCTAGACTGCAGTCATTATCCCAATGCTTAGAGACGTTGCAATATTCACCCCAATGTTTCAGACAATGCAAGAACACTGTGAGGTTTTAGAAAGGGTGGGGCTGCTATCTTAACAAACCCAGTGGACAAAAGGTAATTCTACAGATGGCTCTTAGACCTTGAAATCTAATGCAGCTTGCCCTGCAGGACTTTGGAACTGTCTAGAGCTTTTGCCCCTGTTTTGTTTCTAATGTCTTCCTATGGCAATAAGAATCCATTCCTGTGAGTGTGGAACCACGGTAAGCATGGATCCTTTGGTGAGTAAGTGTTAACTTAAGTTGAGATGTAATACACATCTTTCAGAGTTGTCTGAATGCTTTTCATTCAGGTCTTAATTATCATATTGCATTCCTTTATTAGAGAATAATAAAACAGAAAGAAGACACAGAAAAAGTCACAGAGTAGCTCAGAGACAAGGACACACCAAAATGCTCAGAGAGGAAGCCATGGAGCCTGAAGCTAGAAGCAAGAAGAACTGGGAGAGGATGCAGAGACAAGCAGATGTTATTATGTCCCTGGCCATGTGCAGAGGTGCTCAGCATTGTTGGTAGCTAATATTCAGGGAGAAAGCATTGCCTCTTGATACCTTTATTTGGTCATCTTCATGGCTTCAGAACAATAAGTGTTAACAAATTTTCAGTATAAAAGTCAGTCCATTTTTGGCATATTGAATTTTATCAGCTTAAAAAGCTAAAACAGAGGAGTAAAGAGAAGAAAAGAGGACTGTAAAAGTAAACAGAAGAGGTGATTTTACAATGTTTCTAAGGTTCCATTACATTTTTCAAGTAGCAGTAGTAGAATCTCTAACAGATATTATATTAGCAAGTGTGAACTTATCCAAAAATGAGATACTTCATGCCACAACAATGAATATTATTTAAATAGAAATAGAGAACTCCCATTACTACTCAAGACATAGTAATCTATAAAGAACATTTCTGCAAACATGACAATTTTAAAAAGCCAATAGTCTTAAAATTCATAACTTTTCATGAGCCCACCATAGAGATCTAATTGGAAACATCTAAGAATTCAAATGCCAAGGAGAGTCAATTCCCTCAAAGAAAAGGAGAAAGGACAAAAGAACTGTTTCACTTTTGACAGATGGTTGAAGAAAGATGTATAAGCAGATTGGAGAATACAGAAAACTGTAGAACTGTTAAAACCAAGTATGGGCTAAGGTGCCAACTGGGGAAAGCACTTGAGGTCTAGAATCAAAATTTTTGCATTCACACTCAATATCTTCTCTTCATGATTCTACCAAATAAATGATCATGAGAAAAACTAGGGTCAGTTGTGAGAACTGCAGACAGGGTCATTATGTAACCTACAAGATACAAAATCTCCTCCTAAACCTTTCTTAGGAAATGAGGAATTTCTTTACCAATTATAGATTTATCCTTACTTTAGTCTGCTAAATGATAGAAAAACTGTATTGAGATATTTAGTTCTGAAATTGTTCCTGTTTTCTTACAGCAGTTATTTGAACAGCAAATCTTGGCTCCCTGTACCCTCTCTTTAATTACCCAACCAGAGCCTACATCCTATAATAAGCCCTTTCTAAACCTTCTTAAATTTTCCCAATGCACATATTCTTCCTCACTTTAATGAGAAATAAAATGACACTGTTTAAACTCAGACATTTCTTGTGGTCTAATGCTAAAGAGAATTGACAGTTCCTATATTAAAATATCTAGTGGAGGGGGACAGACATCATGCATGGTTACATGAGGAAATATATAATAGGAATGGAGTCTATAAGGTAGTGTTGAAAGGATACACACAACACAGTACCAACACAAGAAACAAAAAACTTCCATCAATAGTATCATCAGCACTGTCAACAAAAATAAGGAAAGGATCAGTGAACTTGATAAGCCAATAAAAATTAGGTGAACACGAAAAATGTAAAAGAAAAGAAATTTATGCAGAAAAGTATACAAGAGCTGCAGTATAATGTCAAGCAAGGCATTCTCTATATATAATTGTAACACTCCAACAAGAACAGAAAGGGCATGCTGAAGAAGAAATATTTAAGGTGATAATGACTAAAACTTTTCTGAAAAAAAGGACAGACATGAAACCTGATATCCATGAATGCTAAAGCATGACAAGAATGTTACATATAAATAAGAAATCAATTTAACAAAGAAAACCCATCTTAACTCTTTGGTCTCACATCTGAACAACAATGATAAGTAGTATATTATGAAAGCAGTCAATTGATGGTATATACTACATAGAGCCATGAGAATTATACCAAGTACGTAATATAAAAAATGATCCAAATGAGAACAAAATGGGGAGATATTTAAATTTTGAAAGATAATAACCACCTTACTAGTATTCAATTTGCACTGAAATTACATTCAAATATAGAAACAGAATAAAGACATTTTCAAAAAAATTAACACACCCACACAAACACACGCAGCAATAACTTATAGCCAGGAAGCTTGTGCTTCAAAAAATTTCCAGGCAGAAGGAATATGGTGGCAAAAGGAATGATGGGTCTACACAAAAAAATAAAAATGTAAAAATGTACAAGTGAAAGACGTATATAAGGTACTGAATTACCAAAAAGTGCAATTTCTCTGAATATAATTGACAAAGGGAAATGTTATTGCTTACTGTAGGACTAGAGGCACCAATAAAAGCAATATATATGAAAAACAGTACAAAATTTGGAATGATAAACTGGATCATACTACTTGAAGACAATCTCTAGAGTAATCATTGTGAGAATAAATTAGACAAACTTGGCAAATAGGGAATGAAATAAGGGATAATATTTTAGTTACCAATAAACATTGAAGAGATAGTAATAAAAAGTTATAAAAATATTTTTGCTGTTACATTTCATAATTTAGATGAAATGTACTGTTCCTTAAAGATGTTCACACAAGAGACACAGGCAACCAAAGCAATCCTATCTCTATTCATGAAATTGAATTCCTCTCTAAAAATTTTGCACGAGACAAAAATGTGAGAATTCTTTTCACAAAGTGAAAAGGAAAATTTTCCCTCAGACTGAAATATAAACAGAATGCTATGTGAAATCTCCTCAACCACATAAAATAGACACCTCTTGAGAGACAGTAGAGCAAAAACAGAAGAAACCTGGGTCCCAGGATAATGTCACGGGAAAGAGTTACCCAAAACTAAAGTCTGCTCTGTTAGATCCAAGGATGATTCTTATCCCTTTGTTGAACCCCACCATTCTGAATCCCTTTCTCACACAGAGATAGCATGTACCCAACAAATACAGTTCTCTCCATATCCCAATCACATTACCTGATAAATCTTTCCTTCTTTACAAAGTTCTTTCCTTCTGTTAATATGATTGTGCTTGTATGTTGGAAAGTTTGGGCTAGTATTGCCAAAGCCACACTCCTCTCCACACATCTAAAGAGTGTCTGCCAGCAACATACAATTCAGTGACCTCTACTGATTTTGTTTATTTAAAACAAAAATTTTTAATTATTATATTTTATCTGTAATAAAAGTAACATATTTTCATAGAGAAACAGACATAAAATCGAGTGGTGATGAAGAATGTGAGTTCTAAATTCAGCCAGTCTGGGTTCAAATGAGAACTTGTGTTTGAAACTGTGGATTGATGATCAATGATTCCTATAAATTCTGTGTGCAGAGAGATTATACCTGCAAAATTCAACTATTTATACATATTTATTGAGGCACTCTTCTACGTGCTGGAGATAAATAACTGAAAATAACTGGCATAAATCTTGTGCTCATAGAGCTTTTATAGTGGAGGAACACAGAAAATAAACAAATACTATAAACAAAATATATAGACTATTAAACGGGATAACTGCTATGAACAAATGTACCAAGGAGGAGGGATCAGACAGTTACAATTTAAAATAAGGTGGTAAGAAAAGGTTTTATGAGGAAGAGAATGAGAAAAGACCCATGCAGTTATGTGGGGGAAGGGAATTTCAGGAAAAAGAAAAAAATGAATAACTCCAGGTAGCATCAGGACTAATGGATATAGTGAAGTGTAAAAAAGGTCCTTGTGGCTGTTCCAAAGTGAGAGTGACATACTCAGTGATACAGGATGAGTTCCTATAAATAGAGGATGGGCAGAATAATTTTGGATATGCAGCTTTTGTAAATATATTTAATTTTTCCATTAGTATGATGGGAAGTCTTGTAGGTTATTTGAAGAAAAGTAACATGATCCAACTTACTTTCATAACAGTATAACTCTGGCTCCTACATTGAGATCAAGCTCAAGGGAATTAAGCCAGGAAACAGGGAGACAATATAGAAGGGTATAGAAGGTTTCATCAATAATTTAGAGACTGAGATGATGGTTCTTTGGGCAAGGGTGGTGGCAGGGGAGGTGTTGAGAAATAGTCTCACTTCAAATTTTTCTGTATAGAAAATTAGTATGATATGCTGATGGACTGGGCATGAGGTGTGTGACAGAAAATCCCAGGGTGACTCTTAAGATTTTGCCTGAGCAAATAGGAGAATGGTTTTCTATCAATGGAGATTAAACTTTAGACATTGCAAGTACCTATTTGTGAGTTAATTTGTGAAGATAAGCCAGGTTAATTATAGAACTCAGACTTTTTGATTATAGTCTGTCATTAAGTAGGTTCTCAGTAAATCTAATATGTTTTTACAATTATTATAGAAATTCAATCATTTGCAAACAGAAGCTATTGTTCAGATTTTATCTACCATTTTCCTGTCCTATTTTCTTCAATGCAATACATAGATGTGACATGGCACTAGAACAAAAGGATTTCAGATGTGCTAAACAAGGGAAATTTTAGGTTGTTATATGTATTACTAGAATACAAACCAAATAGGAGTGTACAATACAAGCACTGAATCTTAATGCAAATTAGTGCATATAATTAATAGCACAATTTAAATAGTTAGCACAATAATGCAAAGTGTTAGTAACATGGAGATTTATTGAAGAACTGAAATTTATGCATGATTTTTCTATAAACATTTAATTCTTCTAATAAAAATTAAAATAATAAATGCATAGATATATAAATAAATAAGCAGGAAGCATGTTTTGCTGAATTCTGAGTAAAAAATTTAGAAAAATGTTCTGATCACATTTTACACAAAATATGATATGCACTGATACAAATATGGATGAGGGAAAATGCAAATAATTTAGTGCTTTTATGTTGTCCAAAGGTTCTGTTACATACATTTAATAACAACATAAGTGCTCACTGGACTATATTATAAGAGAGTGTAGGGCATTCTTAATTTAGCTAAAAATTAGTATTTCCTTAGTTTCTTACTACCTACATAATTATAGAATGTGTTGAGCATTTTTGCCAACAAATGACAAGATGCATTTTCTTATGATATTGAATTTAATCAGTTAAATGATTTGCACTTATTGATACATCAGAGAATAGTGAGGTTTTCAAATAATTAGCAGGTAGACACTAAAGAGAAGGTACTACATGCAGATTTTTTATTTGTTGAATTTATATCATTTCAGGTATTAAGATATTGCAAGATAAGGGTCTTGATCTCATCTATGTACCAAGAAAAGATTCATCTATCAACATTAAATGACAAAGCATTTATAAAGCATTACATTGATGTGTAAAAAGAAAATTCAGCACAGTAAAAAAAGAGAAAAATGTGGAACACAAATGTGATATAAACCTATACATGATAAGTAGTAGTCTAGAAGACCATGAAAAAATATCAAATATAATTACGATATTTCTATTTTCTTTAATATTTTAAAATAATTATCAAATTTTCTTTGAGGTTCATATTTACTTTTTGTTATTACTAAATTTTATCACAATATTTTCCAAAGCTCTAGCTAATGTTGAAAGTTGATTTCCTTTCTTAATTTCTTTATTAATAAGATTAATCAAGATATTTATATAACACTAGTGAATGTCTTCATAACAAAACAGTGTGCATTCAAAATTTTGCAAAACTATAATTTTCCTGACTGATGGCCACTAATTAACAAGACTTTATTAAATTCTCCATATTTAAACTCTGATTTAAACTTTAAAATAACTCAATGGATTTACAATTTTTTTTCACACTTAAGGAAACTGAGATTTACCAAAGGAAAATTTGCTAAAAACTTAACAGAGCTAAAACCCTAGATTGTTATGTGAAAAGCAGCATTTTTATGACTCTGCTATGTTTCTATTCTAAAAAATAAGTGGAATGACCCCTGAAAGTCTTCTCAATAATACAATTCTGTGAAATTAGAACATGCATGGTTACTTCTATGATACATTTGGAAAAATAATGCAAAACTTTTTTCATATTGCTCTTAAAAACACATATATTTAGACCAAAGGTATGCCATACATTTTATGGCTTTCCATTATTATGCAGATTTTTAACATATTCTTCAAAATATTCTAGATCATGTGTGGTGTTGGATAGATAGCTCAGAATAAATTCAAATTAACTAAAGGGTGTCATTATATTTGAGAGTAAATTGTATGCAAATAGGAAGGACACTAAAGATGAGGTTAAATATTCAGCCTCTCCATCATTTAAATTATCTCACACCATCTCTCTTCTTCATGAATCTAATGAGAGCATTTTTCACTTCTTTGTTCCTAAGACTATAAATGAGTGGATTCAGCATGGGGGTTACCATAGTATAAAACACAGAAGCCACTTGATCCTTTCCTAAGGAATAAGACTTTTTTGGTTTTAAATAAATAAAAATTGTAGTGCTGTAATAGATAGTGACTCCCAAGAGGTGGGAAGCACAAGTAGAGAAGGCTTTGCACTTTCCTGAGGTGGAATTAATTTTCAGGATAGTGGACAGAATGGACCCATAAGAGATAGAGATTATGGTAAGAGACAACAGTACATTTAAGCTAGCGTCAATGGATAGCATGATTTCAGAGTCACGAGTGTCTGTGCAGGACAGAACTAACACTGGAATTACATCACAGAAAAAGTGATAAATTACATTGGATTTGCAGAAATGCAGAGTGTTCATGTAAATAAGATTGACTAATGATTCAGTGAAGCCAATCATATAGGATCCAGCAATAAGAACATGGCAGAGTCTCATGGACATGACAACTGGGTAATTTAAAGGATTGCAAATAGCTACATAGCGGTCATAGGCCATGGAAGAGAGAAGGAAAAATTCAGTGATGCACAACAAGAAAAAAAAAGACATCTGGGTGAAGCAGCCTACGAATGAAATATATTTGTTGGAAGTCAAATTTTCCAATGTTTTTGGTACAATGACTGTTGAGTAACAGAGGTCAAGGAATGAGAGCTGGCTGAGGAAAAAATACATGGGGGTGTGAAGTTGGAGATCCAGGTGAATTAACAGTATCATCCCTGTATTGCCCAGCACAGTAATCAGGTATATCAGGAGAAATAGTGTAAAGAGGACCAACTGGGTTTCCCCAGATTCTGTCAATCCCATAAGGATGAAGTTGGGCACATTTGTGTTATTCCTGCTTTCCATAGCATTCACTGTTGTAAACTGTTGAGAAATCAAAGGTGATACTTTGTATAAATGTTTTGAAATTGTGTCTGCTTTCTGAATGATGACATTTAAAAAACAAAGATTCTAGACTCTAAATATTCATAATCAATAGCACTTTACAAAATATAATTTAAAAGAATGAACATGAATGTCCAATCTAAATTAGACATGAATCTTCATTTGATATTATGTACTAACAACTCATATATATCACATTATTAAAATGAACTTGACATTCCTATAAATACTTCTATATTTACCTACTCATTCAGATGAAAATATTATACCATTGGTAATAGTAGTGTATAATTTTTAAAAAAAAGGGCACAGAACATTAACTTAATCAGACAAAAACTAAGAGTTGTTGGATTTGTGATTTTACCAAGAATATGTGAACCCAGAAATCATGCTCATAATACTCTATTCCTATTTTCAGTGAAGGAGAAAAATAGTCCCAGATATATAGACAACAATGATAGAAACGTTTTTGCTTCATTTATTGTTTTTTTGAATCCTATATTATTTAATAGAAATCACAATTAGGAAATTAACAATTTAAGTGCCATTACTGTGGTTTATTAATATTATAGCATGCACATTACTCATAATTTTCAGAAGATTTTTTAATGGGTATTTAAAATGAAATTTCTTCCAAAAATTATATTTGACTACATATACCTTGCTTGATGAAACTGATTCATCAATTCTATACATATTTTCATTTCTACAAATGGAAATGTACTTACTTAGATATACTCACTTAGGTAAGACCAACAAGATATGTGTATGTATATTCACACTCTTTTGATAACATTCCTGTTTTGGATTAGAAAAAACAAAACACTCCAATTTTAAATATATGAGAATACATACCATGAGCCAAAGTTGATGCAAAAGTACTTTCAGCATTTTCTGTCTAGAAATATGTCAACTTGAAATTTTCTCACAGGAAAAAAAATTATAGGCTGTTTAAGAAGCCTGAACTTTCAGTAATATAATAATTACAATCCTTTGAAATAACTTTCATTTACTTTTTAATACATGAATGTCTAACCTAAACATTTATTTTAAGTCAAATAACTTTCATTTACTTTTTAATACATGAATGTCTAACCTAAACATTTATTTTAAGTCCTGTTCAAACAGAAAGCTCTCCTGGAAATTAGGTTCCACAAGTTTACCAGGAGGCTACTGCGAATGCAAGCAGATCAGGGTATCTCTTCCCTTTCACCATGATTATGCCATGGAACCTCTTATATTAAATGTTGCTGATAACGCAACATTTGATCAACTCTGGGACCAATTTCTGCACATTGGAATGATTCCAAGGATAAAATTTTGAAGACCAATGCATGCTAAGTTTGTAACAGAGAGTTGCTTTCCCCATAGAAAACACATAACCTTGAGCAACATATTTTGGTCTTTTTTCTGATGTTTTCACTGATGATTAGGTAAGAAGGAAGGAAGGCATATCTAGAGATATACTTAATTAACCTGTGGCTGAAAAGCCAGATCCTTAACCATTGGGGATAGTATATCACATTTTTCAAAAATGACACATTTTTATATATAAAATGTGACACTGTCATTGGAGTAAAGATCGTCTGTTATAAAAAGTTAGAATACAATAAAATTCAAATAGCAAAATTAAGTATTATTAACCCCCAGGTGTATTTTCTTCCAATTGCTTTCCTTTGTGCATATAATGTTTACTTTTAGGTATAGTAATGCATTTATATATTTTTTATCACACTGCATTTTCAGCAAAATTCTGATTTCATCATTAAATATGTACAATACACATTGACCTATGTTATATGAGACTTTTGTAAAACCCACAGGTATTAGATTTTGTATGGGCTGGTACAGCATAACCAACTTCTTTCTAGAATATGCAATAGCTGATGAATGGGCATTTTTGTGGAGTTTCATCTTTTAGTCTTGATACTGTCACTTACAACAGGCATGCTGTTGTAATAACCAAAACAACATTTGTGCAACTTGTGTAGTGTATTGCCTTATATTTAAAGTCACATGAATGAAGATAGTAAAAATTAACGAGTTGAATAAGCATTTATCATTAACTTAATGACGAATACCTGAATTTGTATTTATATAACCTGGTAAAGCATCTGGTGAATCTTACATTTATGAGTGATAATAAAATCACCTTTTCTGTAGCTTAATAATTAACACAGACAAGGAAAACTGTTTATACTGAAGAAGTTTAGGAAACAAATTGATGAAATGGATCAAGGTGTTAAAAATATTGTATTATATATTTAAATAACTTTGGTGGAAACAGAATTCTTAATTTCATCAAAAATTCAGTAATGTTGAGGAAAGCTTTCTTGGAGTTCAAAAAGTGGGCATTAATTAATTTCATAATAGGCATCTTCTACATATAATACACTGTAGGGAACACTGGGAAAGTTCTGTGTAAATTCCACTTCAATGAGACTTGCCTACTCCCTTCAAAATCACCATGTATGAATTTTTTATCACAGCATTGAAATCAGTTTTTATCCTATTAATTGTTCTTTGGAATAATATTAGTAAAATTTGAAAAGCAGATAATTCTCAAACTAAATTTATGAATAATTTTGTTGAAATTTATAGGTGGGGTCCCAGTATGTCATTTCAAATAGTAAAATAATTAGGTGGCAGTGCCAGGAGTAAGGACTGGTCCTCCTTTGTCTTATATTTCAAGAATATTATTGAAAAATTTTAACCATATCTCATTCCATTATATTGCAAGTGTTTTTCTAGGGGATAAAGTTCACCTACTTAAAATTCTTTTACCACACAATATTATTATGATCACTTTTAAACAACACATATTGCAGCATATGAACTTGAGGATTCTGTAGGCCCATAGAAACTTTTATAACTAGCAATATTTGACAGTGCCACCATGATCAAAATTTCAGAAAAAAGATGAAAGAATTCTAGTAACTGAGTGAGTGTGAAACCAAGAAGATTCCACTTAAATCTGTTGGCAAAACCAAGCCTATTCCCCATATCTTGCTCATGCTTTTAAGGGGGTCACTGGTTCTGTTTACAGTGAGGAATGTAACCTTATGGTGAACCATGGAGTGCATGTAGATTCCAATCTTTCCAATAGCTGCTTGAAATACAGACCCAGGGCACTCATCTATCTTTCTCTCTCTCAGTACTTACTATATAGACAGAAACATCTTGCAGATAGTAAAAGCAGTGTAATAAGAAATTTTGAAATGCAACCTGAGGTAAAGTATTCCTGAGTTTACGACATCCAATAGAGTACCCTGAGGGTGGTGCCCAGTTCAAGAATAATCCCTGCTTCAAGGAATTCAGTCTCCAGGGACTGGGTCAAGAGAAACAATCAAGACGCACCTACTACCTCACCTCTGTCTCAACCATGCATCTTGCAAGGAGAGTCTACTGAAATTAAAGGCATGGCATCACTTTAAGGTGGTGGGAAGCTGTGTGGGCAGTCAAGCACCACAAGCTGGGAAGAATAGGAAAAGCACAGACTCCAGAGCTTCATAGTAAAGTCTGAACTTGTTGGATCTCACCCTTATGGAAAAGTGATGTTGGATACTCTCTCCTCTTGAGAGGTGGACCTGTGTGGTTTGAGAAAATCTGAATGGGGTGTATAATATCTGAGGAAATCTTCCTCAGAAGAAAGTGTCCCATATATGCAAGGTAAGAAACAGAAAAACTGACAATTTTTGATCAGTTAAACAACGTTATGCTAGAGGTCTAGAATTGAACTAAATGTCAAAGAGCAGATAAAGAACAAAGCCATTCAGCAAGAAATCTCTAGATAAAAGAGTGAAAAGAAACTCCAGAATAAACTAATTAAGGAAATCAAATGCTTAGAAACCCACAGAAAATAATGAGTCACACTAGGAAAATTGAAGATATGGCTCAGTCAAAGGAACAAACCAACACTTCGAATGAGATACAGGAGTTCAAACAACTAATTCAGGATGCTCAATAAAACGTGTAAAATCATATAAAAAATCAAATCACTGAGTTGTGGGTGGCTATAAAAAAAAAGAATTATAGACCATGAACAAGTGGGATTTATTTGAGATATGCAAGGCTTGTTCAATGCAAGAAAATCAATTATCATAATACACCATATCAGCAACTCAAAGTGGGAAAAACAGATGATTGTTGTGATCAATGTAGAAAGGCATTTGAAAAAATTCAAATTTCTTTCTCTATGAAAATACTTCAAAGGATAGGAATAGAAGGGAACTTCCACAACATGATAAAAGGAATATAGGAAAAATCCACCACTAATATCCTCCTTAATGGAGAAAAACTAAAAACTTTCACTCTAACATCAGGCACAAGGATGCCAACTGTCAACATTTTATTCAACATTGTGCTGGAAGTTCTAACCAGAGCAATTAGACAAGAGGAAGTAATACAAGTTATCAAAATTGAAAACAGAGTAGTAATAGTCTCACTCTTTGTTGATGAAATGATACTATATGTTGCCAAAATAATCAAATATTCAGGAATCAACTTAACTGAGGATTCAACAGACCTAAACACAGAAAACAAGAAATTGCTAAAAGAAATCACGGAAGACCTAAATAATTAGAAGGGCGCACCACGTTCATGGATTAGAAGACTAAATGTAGTTATAATGTCAATTCTACCCAAATTGATTTATAGATACAATGCAATACCAATTAAAATCCCAATTACTTGTGGAAATAGAAAACTCAACAACCAACTTTATTTTCAAGTGTAGAGTACCGTGGATACTTAAAAAATCTTTAAAAAGGAAAATGAATTGGGACATCTAACACTACCTGATTAAAGCATCTTACAATGCTGAAGTGGTCAAAAGAACATGCTACTGACATAAAGATAGATACACTGACCAATAGAATCAATTTAAGTGTCCATAAATATACCTTATCATCTATGGACAATTAAACTTTGATAAAGCAATCAAGCCAACCCATCGTGACAGAGAAGCCTCTACAATAAATGGTGTTTAGTGAGCCAGATACCTATGTGCAAAAAAAATAAAAAAAGATCCATATCTCACACTTGATACAAAAATAAACTAAATGGATCAAAAACCTATACATTAGAGTAAAGAACATAAATTGTCATAAGAAAATACAGGGAAATAATATTTGTGTAACAGGAGGCAATTTCCTAGACCTCACACCTAAAGCATTTGTTGAGGAAAGAAATAGATAAATGGAATCTCAAAGTTAAACACCTTTGCACATCAAATAAATTTGTCAGCAAAGTAAAAAGGAAGCCTAGGAAATGGGAGATGATATTTGTTAACCACGAATCAGACAAAGTTTCAGTATTCAGAGTATGTAAAGAGATTCTTCAACTTAATAACCAAAATATAAGCAATGTGATCAAAACATAGACAGAAGAAATGAATAGACCCTTTTCAGAAGAATAAGCACAAATGGCTGAAAGGCACATGAAAAGATGTCCATCTTCACTGGTTATTAGGGAAATGCAAATCAAAGCCTCAATGGAATATCATTTCACACCCACTAGAATGGTCATTATCTAAGAAGCAAAAAACGAGTGCTGGACAAGATCAGGAGAAAGAGACACAACCATTGTTGGTAGGAATGTAAAATTGTGCAATTGCTCTGGAAAGCAGTTTGGTGTTTCCTTAGGAAGTTAAGTATAGAATAGACCCATGAACCAGCAATCCCATTACTAAGTATATTTGCAGAGGAACTGAATGTAAATACCAAATGGACATTGACACACTGATGTTTTTGCAAAATTATTTGATTACCAAGAGATGGAATCAACTCAAATGTCCATCAACAAATGTGTGGCTAAACAAGCTGTGACACATACCTATAATGGAACACAATGATGCAGTAAAATAATAAAGGTATTAAGCAAGAAATCACGTGGATACACCTTGAAGACATTATGCTGAGTGAAATTAACCACAAACAAAGGACAAATACTGAATGGTCTCACTAATATTTGAGAGCTAAATTTAAGAATGCAGGTTATCAGAAGATAGAGTTGAGATTGGGCATTTGGTGCTGGAGGAGTAGATTATGCCACAGCTCTGATTGTAAAACTTCAGAAATGGATAACACAATACTACCTAAAGGTAACATTGTAAGAAAAGTATGCTTAAAGAAGCTGTCTGCAAGTATGGTTGAGGGAGAAGGGCAGGGACACTGAAAACAGAAGGGAAGATAGAGGATGAAACAGCAGATAGAAACTGAGACTGTAAAATGCAGGAATACCTACAGTGAACAAGGGTGGTGATTAAATGTAGAAGTATAAAATGTTTTTGCATGGAAAATAACAAATAAATGTCAATATTGCAAGGTTTTGAAAATGGACAGTATATAAGAAAAGGTACACTCAATGTAAGCTAATGTCTATAGTCAACAACAATGTTGTACTATGCTTCCCCTGAATGTAACAGAGGCATTATGCCAAAAATACCAAAAGGAGGGGCATGGGGGTATGGGCACCTTGTGGAAGAAAAGAAAATGTCTTCTGGTCTTCCAATATATTATGGTGACAAAGTCATGTGTATTCACTTAGGTTAAAGGGGCAGAGGAATAAAATCAGTTAGAAATGAATAAGGAGGAACAAGTGGTAGATAAAATGTGGAGAAAGTTATATACTGTTGGCAGTGCCATGACTTCACAGGAGACTAGGGGTAGGGTTGCCATGTGATCTTACAATCCCTTTGCTAGATATTTGCTTTGAGAAACTGAGAGTGAGGACACAAATGAACATTTGCACACTGGTGTTTATGGTGGCTTGTTCCTGATTCACACTGGTTGGAGGGGACATAAGCATACAATAACTGAAGAATGGAAGGTGTTCTGTGGTGTTTACATAGTATAGATAACTAAGCAGCTGCAAGAAAGAATGAAGTTGTGGGACATGTAACTATATGAATTTACCTTAAAGACAGTATGTTGAATAAAATGTCAGAAACAAAAAGGCAAATATTATCATGCCTTACTAATAAGTATTAACTATAATATACAAACTCAAAGAATTGAAGTCGAAAAATGGGTTACCAGGTTGGGATTTATTTTCAAGGTTCCTAGATGAGAGTTTCAACTCTCCCAGAAGTTAGATGTATTTAAGAATTGTAACTGTTATTTCTCAATTTTGAGACAGTAAGTTTTTTGCATATAACCTGGTCATTTCATGAAACTCTGGATATTTCTTTGCTACTTGAGACTCAGAGTTAGCCAGTGAAGCTGTGAAAATCAGAATTACCCAATGAGCAACCATTTAAAAAGCTGAAAAAGTGATCAGACTTTGTCTAGACATGAACGAAACTCATATGTATAGAACTAAAGTAAATCAGAATACTGAGTAAAGGGTGATGCTGTCCATATTTTCAAACTTCAACCTCTATGTGACATCAAAGGGAGAGATTCTTATTTGGTGCAAAATTTATATTTTTGGAAGCACATTATTTAACTTAATTTGTATGGTCAATTTAATAGAACACCATTATTACATGGAATTTTGAAAAGGGTATGAGATCTTGTTGGATTGTATAGATTAATATGATACCTGATATATCCCATAGTAATTTGGGCAGAAAATAAGAAAGTATTTGCAAAGTCTCCTTTAGGAACTGGGGAGAAAGGATGAAATATGAAACATCCCATCTGGGGAATTTCTGGTATTCTTGCAAGCAGTGAGAACTAACCAATTCAAATGGCTGAGCCCTCAATTTTGGGGCTCACACCTATGAATCTTATTCCTGCAAATTAGAGGTTAATCCTACTGATAATTATGTCTAAGGGTCATCTTTGTAGAGCCTCTTGTTGCTCACATCTGGCCTCTCATGCTAAAGGAAATTGACAGGTGATTATTAAGCATTATATACATATATATCCCTCTTTAATATATGGTGTATTGGAGTGGCTGGAGGGAAGTATTTGAAACTGTTCAACTGTGTTCCAGTAACCTTGATTCATGAAGAAGACTCTATAACTATATAGATCTTACCATATGACTGTGTGATTATGAGAATCATGTTTCTGATGTTCTTTTTGTTCAGGATAAGGACAAATGAGTGAAAGAAAGAGAGAGAGAGAGAAAGAGAGAGAGAGAAGGAAAGAGAAAGAAAGAAAGAAAAGAAAGAAAAGAAAGGAAGGAAGGAAGGAAGGAAGAAAGAAAGGAAGAAAGGAAAGAGAAAGAAATAAGTATAAAAAAGAAAGGAAAAAATTAGCTAAATTGAAATACTGTGGGTCAATGAGATGGGAAAGTAAGGGGTATGAGATGTATGACTTCTGTTTGTTCTTCTTATTTCTTTTTCTAGAGTGATGCAAATTTTCTATACATGATCATGGTGAAAAACACCCAAATATGTGATGATATTTTGAACCATTGATTGTATAATATCATTTTACTGAGGTGTGTGGATATTTCTCAATAAAAACTTATGGCTAAAAAATATTGATGAGCCAGCCAACTGAATGGGAGAGAATATTTGGTAACCATATATCTGATAATAAGGGTTTGATACCCAGCATGTATAAAGAATAATTCAATATAAGGAAAAATAACACAATTATAAGATGGGCAAATGATACAAATATGCAGTTTTCCAAAGAGGAAATAAAAAATTGCTAAAAATCACCTGAAGAGATACTTATCTTCATTAACTATTAAGGAAAGACAAATCAAAATTTCAATGAGATATGATCTCACACCTGTAGGAAATGCTGCTGTTAAACAAACAAGGGATTATAAATGTTGTGTTCTAGTTTGCTAGCTGCCCGAATGCAACACACTGGAGAAGGATTGGCTTTAATTAAAGGATTCATTTCATTAATCCTTTGGAGGAAAGGCAGCTAGCTTTCAACTGAGGTTCTTTCTTCTTTATATGGGAAGGCACAGGATGGTCTATGCTGGCCTTCTCTCCAGCCCTCTGGGTTCCAATGACTTTCCCTGGGATGATTTGTGTCTGCACCTCCAAAGGCCTGGGTTGAGCTGCAAGTGCTAAGATGAGATATGCTGAGCTGCTTGGGCTGTGCTACAGTGTGCACTCTCATTTAGACACCAGCCAATTAAGTCAAACATCATTTATTGCAGCAGGCACACTTCCTAGCCTCCACAGCAATAGATGTAGACACCTTCACCTGCCCAAGTTGACAACTGAATCTAACCACCACATGCCCACCCCTTGTCAACTTGGCAACTGCATGCATCACCTTAAGCAATATTAAGGTGCAAATATTCTCTTCTGGCTGTGGACCTGAGAGTCTCAAAGCAAGTTGTCTGGTTTCAATATGCAAAGGAAGGACAATCACAGGATCCATAGGGAGAAATTGGAAGGAAAACCTGCAGGGCAAATACCATTGGATTTCAAAGTCAAAGTCACTTGTCCTTCAGCTTTAGAAAGGACTTTGGAGATGCAGAAATAAATCACCCTGGGGAAAGTTGTTGGAACCCAGAGACCTGGAGAGAAGGCCAGCAGAGACCATCCTGTGCCTTCCCACATAAGAAAGAACCTCAGATGAAAGTCAGCTGTCTTTCCTCTGAAGAGCTAATGAAATAAACCCCCTTTTATTAAAAGCCAATCTTTTTAATAAAAGAATTTTCTCCATCCTTTCCAAGATCCTGTGCAGTTACCTGCCTCTTTCCAAATCAACCATGGGGGACATTCAGGAGACCACCTTTTCTTGGCTCCACTCTCTCTAGACATTGGGGCCATACCTGGGCTCTCTGCCATTTCCAGGGCACATGTTCAACCCCTCCATGTGATGGCAGTAGTCTCACCATAGCCCCCAAGGAGTATGCTGTAACTTTTCCAAGGCCTGAGGCAGCACAACTCTTTCACTGTAATGAGATGTGAGACTCACCCTCTGCCCTCAAGGTAAACTCACCCTCTCCATGTAAATGGATGGATCAACTCTCCTGGCTGAGGTTTATTGGCTTCAGACCTGAACTTCCATGGCTCTCACTCTGCAAATTCCAATTTTTCCCTTTTGTTTCCCCCTTTGTCCAGATTGGCAGTGGTTCTATTTATATTAACAGTCTGTATAAGTACTCCAGGACTTCTCCATCATTCTATTCACAATTCCTCCAAAATCTTCCCCTTAGACATAAAAAAAACCGTTCAAATATATCTGGTATTTGCAAACTTGAGCAGAACCCCACTTCTCAGGTACCAAATCTGTTCTAGTTTGCTAGCTGCCAGAATGCAACACACCAGAGAAGGATTGGCTTTTAACATAGTGGATTCATTTCATTAGTTCTTCAGTGGAAAGGCAGCTAACATTCAACTGAGGTTCTTTCTTAAGTGGGAAGGTATAGGATGGTCTCTATTGGGCTTCTCTCCTGCACTCTGGGCTCCAACAACTTTCCCTGGGGTGATTTCTTTCTGCATCTCCAAAGGCCCAGGCTGAGCTGTGAGTGCTGAGATGAGGTATGCTGAGCTGCTGGGCTGTGCTACATTGTGCTCTCTCATTTGAACACCAACCAATTAAGTCAAACATCATTCATTGCAGCAGGCACACCTCCTAGCCAACTGCAGATGCAATCAGCAACAGATGAGTTTCAAGTACATTGGCTCGCATTCATAGTAATAGATCTAGACACCTTCACCTGGCTAAGTTGACAACTGAATCTAACTACCACAGAGAGGATGTGCATAAATTGGAATACGTATTTACTGCTTGTGGGAATGTAAAATCATACAACCTCTGTGGTTGCCTGATGCCCTTTTTATCCAAGTTATGGACAGATGAGTAAAAAATAAAGATGAAAACAAATAAATAACAGGGGGAGTTAAATGGTAAAAATTGGTTAGCTTGTTATCCTGAGTCAGTGAGAGGGAGAAGCAAAGGACACAGAATGTATGAGGTCTTTTTAAATTTTATTTCCAGTCCTTGTGTTAGAGCAGTTGCCTGCTCTCATGCTTTTTTTCTCAGACACACTGTTAAGTAGTGACTTTGTATCCAGTAATGATTTCATTTGTTTATTCATTCTTGCTTTTACATGTTGGAATTTTTCTTTTCATTGTAGGCAGATTCTGATTAGATTAGTCAATAAAACATTTCCTATTTAATCCCACCAGCTAATTATATCTCACTAGTTTGAATGACTTCAGTGTTTCTTTCTCAGTGAAGGTTATAATTAAATTGAGTTTACATGCGCAGAAGAAGGCAAAACTTTTTATTAGTCAGTGTTCCAGAAACAGTGCTACTAACAGTTGATCTTTCCTCTAAATGGAGGTACATATAAGCACTCACCTTTCATATATTTCAATGATTTTTAGTCAACTTTTGGGAATTGGGGCACATTTTCTCACAGAAATGATGGTACTTAGATTCCGTGTAGACCTTACCACAGATAGCTTGCTTGGGAATATAATCAATCCACTTAACCATTAAAGTACTTAACTTGAGTGTAGTTGGTGAATTGCTAATTGTAGATACTGACCAACATCTGCAACATCACCCTAACAAAGGAAATGGTGTGCAACAGCCAAACTCACACATTGGGGTATATTAAAGTTGGATCTCCTTTTGCTGTGTACTTCTGTCCCTTGATGTAGGAAACAGTAGATTCAATATGGGAGTAAAAAATGTACAGTTATAAAACATTTATAACCTATTATAAAAGTATACCAAGTGTTTTGTTGTTGTTAAGTGAAAGCAAAAACTTGTTAGAATGTCAACTTATCTTTAACATATTGACCTTATTTATGATCTAATAAAGTGGTGATTTATAATTCAAAAAAATTTTCTTCCTTTTAAAACTACTGTGCAAACTATATACTCCTGGGGAGGTTTGAAATTTATTAGTAGTTTGTTTAAATATGTTCACCTTACTTAGATACTGATTTTGATGCCAGTATGTTCTCTAAATATTTATGAGAAATATGCATTATTTTCTAAAGAAGTTTATGAGACCTGTGATACCTGATAGTAACTAGAATCTGAAACCCACTTCCAATACCACTTTCTGACCAATTCTTCACAAACCCTGTCTTTTTGTTTTTCTTTTTGTTTAATTTTTGGTGAACTGACTAATTGTAAACACAAATGATATGGTTTGTTTTAGAAGTCATCTTTTCAGTCTTCATGATGGTAAACCTTTGCAGTAAATAGTCTGCATTTGTAATAGGAAGGCTACATTTTCTCAAGAATATTTGGACAGTACAATACCAAATTCTAAATCATCACCTTTTACTCCAGCATAACCTAAGGCAAATATGCATTTTTGAGGGCAGTTGTTTAAGAGAAAAGTATGTCACCAAAGTTGCAGTAGGAATACTGTGGTTTGAATGGATACCATCACTGTTTTATCTATGAACAGTGCAGTGTTGTCTGGAGTGACATTTTTTGCAGACTCTATGATGCTCCCTCTGTTCCTTCCATCACTACAGTAAGTAAAAGAATCACATGGGAAAGCCAGGAGTCTGAGAAAAATCAATTGCACTCAACAGCCAATCTCTCCTTCTAGGGAATTTGGTACCTCTTCTTACACTGTGAATCAGGTTTATTCTAAAAGAAATTGTTGAAAATCAGCCAAAGCTTGGATGACCCACTCACCTTGATTTGCAAAATTAAAAGAAGAAAAATGCACTGTCAATTGCTACTGTAGATTAAAATATAGTTATTGAACTGGTGCTTAGAAATCCTTAGAAGGAAAAAAATCCTCAAAAGTACAAATGAATTATTTTGGAAAGTAAGATTCCCCTTTCTGAATTTCCCATTCTTAAAATTAACATTATATAAAAATAATATAAAACTACTAAACTGCTTTATATTCTATTAAGATATAGAGTATAAAGATGTAGTCTTGTTTCATAGTTTTTGCACTATAGCAAAGATTTTTAAAATGCAAACCCAGTTTTCTCTATAGAAGGTGAACATTGTGTTACTTACTGAAATCACTTAACACAGAGCATTTCTTGCCAACTGTAATTCTAGCCATTCATACCTAAGTCTGTTCCAAGGTGGCTATACCACATGGGAAGATGAGATCTCCCTATTTGTTTATCCCTTTTCCTTCAGTTGTATCTGATCATAGTATAAGATTTCACAATAAAGTTTTATATTGTTTTTGAAATGTGTAGGTTATTCTTGTGAATCTGATTAAACGGATGTGGGGTGCAGAAGGAAGAGATTAATGGATTGGAAGGGAAGAAAAATACTGATAGTTTTCACTGGCCTTACTGTAGAAAAACTGCTGAAGGAGAGTCCTATTGCTTGACCAGTTCCCAAACTTGAAAAGGAGCATCATAACCATCAGGAGGACTCATTAAAATGCAGATAGCTGGTTCCTACCCAAAAAAATTTCTGGTTCAGTAAGTCTGGAGTAAAGCCTGACCATCTGCATTTCCAGCAACTTCTTGCTGGTGCTACTGGATTTAGGAATCACAGTTTGACGAATATGGTTGTAGCCATGGCTTGCTTTGCAATTTGAAATATTTAAACAATTCAGGTAATGAGATAATAAAATATAGATTTTACAGTTCATACATAGTAAATTCCTTTTAGATAGTAAACAGTACCACATCTTCATTTGTGACATATTGCTTAGTAGTTCTAAGCTCTTTATTATATCATTTTATTTTTCTAAACATATTAACATACAAACATGAGCATTCTTGTGATATTATTGTTCCATTCTTGGTATATAACCAATAACTCATAATATCATTGCATAATTGTATATTCATCACCATGAACATTTCTTAGAACATTTGCATCAATTAGAAAAAGAAATAAAAAGAAAGAAGGAAAAAATACATACATGCCATATCCCTTACCCCCTATATCATTGACTAATTGTATTTCCATTTACACAATATATTTTAGCCCTTGTTTCCCCTATTTTTTCTATACCCCTCACCACTCCCTTTCATTATCACTAGCATTTCAATCAACTCAATTTAGTTTAATGTTTTTTCCCTCTATTGTTTACATATTTTAATGCATGCATTTAACTTATCTATCTGTACCATAGATAAAAGTAGCATCAGATGCAAGGTTTTGACAATCACACAGTCATATTGCAAAAACTATATCATTATACATTTGTCTTCAAGAAATATGGCTACTGTAACACCACTCTACATTTTCAGACACTTCCCTCCAGCCTCTCAAACATACCTTAACTGAAAAGGTGATAGCTATATAATGCATTAAAATAACCTCCAGGATAACTTCTCCACTTTCTTTGAAATATCTCAGCCATTCACACTTGATTTTGTCTCATTTCTCTCTTCTGCCTTTTAGTCTAGAAGGTTTTTTCAATCCCTTGATGCTGAGTTTTAGTTCATTATAGGATTCCTGTTCCACATTGCCAGGCATGTTTACACACCTGGGAGTCATGTCCCTTGTAGAGAGTGAGAGAGCAGTGAGTTTGCTTGTTGTGATGACTGACAGAGAGAGGCTACATCTGAATCACAAAAGAAGTTCTCTTGGGGTGACTCTTAGGCCTAATTTTAAGTAGGTTTAGCCTATCCTTTGTGGGGATAAATTTCATATGAACAAACCCTATGAGTGGAGGCTCAGCCTATTGCTTTGATTGTCCCCACTGTATGTGAGAATGTCAGGAATTCTCCACTTGGAGAGGTTGAATTTTCCCTTTTTCTCATCATTTGCCCAAGGAAATTTTGCAAATACTTTTTATTCACTGTTCAAATCACTTTGGAATTCATAGGGGCATCACTCTGGACAAACGTTCAAAACCTCATGCCCTATTCAAAGCTCCATGTACTTATGGTGTTGAATTAAACTGTTCACATAAATTATATTAGGAAATGCACTAGTCAAATTATAAATTTTGTAACAAATAAACATTTTTTATTTAGTCTTACACTTAAGTTAATGTTTTAAAATATGAATTAATATTTATTTTCAACAGTGAGCTCTTTTAATTTCTTTTTCTGAAGTGATATACATGCCCTAAGAAATTATCATTGTGAAGAATTCAGAGGGAAACTAAGTTTTTAGAGTCTGTTCTGTCCAATGGATGTTGTCATTGTGTGATTTGGTTCACAGATTGTTGAAATGCTCACTCCATCTGGGAGATCTGGGTACTTTTCCAGAAGGAGGCATATTTGATAATGTTATGTGGGTCCCAGGAAGCTCCTCTCAGTCAGTCCCTGGCCAGTTCCCAGACGACCACCTAGACCCAGTCTTGCAACTAATTAGAATCTGGACACTATTGCATAAAAACACCATATAAACTACATGTAAGCAGTTAGACTGAGAGAATATTATCTGAGAGGAGGATGCTTTGCTCAAGATTTTTCCTCTCAGATCTTGAGTGCTGTCTCTGGCATTCCCTAGCACTTCTCTTCAAGTGTTGGTGCTGTCCCATCTGGTAATGTAATAATGTCTCATTTCTAATACTCTTTTGATTCCTTTCCTAATAAATTCTGCTTTTATATCACTGAAGTCTGTTTTGTCCTTGAATTCAAGCCTCTAAATGAAGTGGCCAGAAGTATCACTTTGGCTTTCTTGCAACAAAATTGACATGGTTGACAGGATTCACATTTCAGCACAATTTCATAGTGGTGAATGTCAACAAGAATAAAACAAATCAAAAGCAAATTTTTGAAAAGGACAACTCTTTTTTTAGCTTTAGTTCAATAAATAACCAAGTATTAATTCAAACATGACAATGTTCAACAAAATTTATAGGGTTATTTGAATAATGGTGAACTCACTTTCCTCGTTTAAATGCCACTTTCAGGCCCTAATGTAAATAACCTGAAAGAAATATGAATTTGAATGGGAAGAAAAAAGTAATAAATCCTTTAAAGAGACAAGGGTAGCAATCCAGACTAGCCTGGATTTATGGCCTATGAAACAAAGACCTGTAGAAATTCATGTAACTGTTCAAGACATATGCTAAGTGGAGTATATGACAATAAAAGGAGTGAAAAAGAGTTCCCTTAGGGTTTTGGTATAGAAACCTACCTTCTTTTCATGAATTATATACCCCCTTCAAGCAGCAATTTTTCAGGTCTTAACTGAAACTCAATAGATGACTCTAGGGCATGAAGTGCTGCTTTTCCTTGGAATCCTTATTATGAATTGGACAATGAGCTCTCTTTTATCTCACATATGAGGACATGCATAAGAAGCTAAAATTATAAAATGGATATGATATATACAGAAAAGAGTTAAAGCAGGGAAAGTAGGATTAATCAATTTACAGAAACAAGTGACTATTAGCAACAGTAATGACAATCCATTGTCTGAAGGAAAAGTCAAACAAATATCTCTTGTAAAATGGAGGCAAAGATATGCTTCTCTTTCCTCCTCCTGAAAAACAAAAAGTTTTCTTTTGGTTTACTGATAGGACAGCTAAATATCTTGAAAAGACATGATTATGTAAGGCCATGTACTCTAGAAACAACAGAACAAAAAGGTAGTAGTCAATTGGCAGAACTTAAAACAGTGTATCAGGTGTTAATACAAGAAAAAGGAGGTGAATTTCATTTATTTACTGATTCATAGGGAGTAGCCAATTGTTCTGGTTTGCTAGCTGCCGGAATGCAACACACCAGAGACAGATTGGCTTTTAATAAAAGGGGATTTATTTTGTTGGTTCTTCAGAGGAAAGGCAGCTAACTTTCCACTGAGGTTCTTTCTTACGTGGAAGGCACAGGATGGTCTCTGCTGGTCTTCTCTCCAGGCCCCTGGGTTCCAACATCTTTCCCCGGGGTGATTTCTTTCTCCATCTCCAAGGGCCCGGGCTGAGCTGCAAGTGCTGAGATGAGGAATGCCAAGCTACTAGGCTGTGCTACGTTGCGATCTCTCATTTAAGCACCAGCCAATTATGTCAAACGTCACTCATTGCAGCAGACACGTCTCCTAGCCGACTGCAGATGTAATTGGCAACAGATGAGGTTCACGTACCGTTGGCTTATGTCCACAGCAACAAGATTAGGTATGCTCACCTGGCCAAGTTGACAACTGAATCTAACTAACACATGTCCACCCCTTGTCAACTTGGCAACTTCAAGCATCACCTTAAACAGATGCAAAAAATTCTGTTCTTGCTGTGGACCTGTGAATCTCAAAACAAGTTGTCTAGTGCCAAGATGCAAAGGAGGATAGTCACGGGATATAGATTGTCATTTCCATAGGGAGAAATTGGAAGGAAGATCTGCAGGCAAACACCATTGGATTTCCAAGTCTGAAAGTCATTTATCCTTCGGCTGTAGAAAGCAGCAGCCCCACCCCTTCCAAGGGCCTATGCAGTGGCCTGCCTCTTTCCAAATCAACCTCGGGGAACATCGAGGAGACCACCTCTGGGCTCCACTCTCTCCAGGTATCAGGGCCACCCCTGGGCTCTCTGCAATTTCTGGGGCACATGCTCAACCCCTCCACATGGTGGCAGCCAGGCTCTCCCAGTCCCCCAAGGAGCGTGCTACGCCTTTTCCAAGGCCTGAGGCTGCACAACTATTCCACTGCAATGAGAGGGGAGACTCATCCTCGCCCTTCAGGGTAAACTCACCCTCTCCACACATACAGGTGGGTCCACTCTCCTGGCTGAGGTTTCTTGGCTTCAGACCCGAACTTCCACGGTTCTCACTCTGCAAACTCCAATCTCTCCCTTTTGTGTCCTCCTTTGTCAAGATTGGTGGTGGTTTAATTTACACCAACAGTCTCTTCAAGCCCTCCAGGACTTCTCAATCAATCTCTTCACAGTTCCTCCAAAGTCTTCCCCTTAGCCATTCAAAACACAGTTCCAACAGATCTGGTATTTGCAAACCGCAGCAGCACCCCACTCTCCGGTACCAACTCTGTTCTAGTTTGCTAGCTGCCGGAATGCAACACACCAGAGATGGATTGGCTTTTAATAAAAGGGGATTTATTTTGTTGGTTCTTCAGAGGAAAGGCAGCTAACTTTCCACTGAGGTTCTTTCTTACGTGGAAGGCACAGGATGGTCTCTGCTGGTCTTCTCTCCAGGCCCCTGGGTTCCAACAGCTTTCCCCAGGGTGATTTCTTTCTCCATCTCCAAGGGCCCGGGCTGAGCTGCAAGTGCTGAGATGAGGAATGCCAAGATGGTAGGCTGTGCTACGTTGCGATCTCTCATTTAAGCACCAGCCAATTATGTCAAACATCACTCATTGCAGCAGACACGCCTCCTAGCCGACTGCAGATATAATTGGCAACAGATGAGGTTCACGTACCGTTGGCTTATGTCCGCAGCAACAAGATTAGGTATGCTCACCTCGCCAAGTTGACAACTGAATCTAACTAACACACCAATGGATTAACTATTTTCATGCCTATCTGGAAACAGAATAATTGGGAAATACATGGAAAGGAATTATGGGGAAAATCATTATGGGAAGAAATACAGGAAATTGTTCAATGTACTAATATATCTGTCTTTCATGAAGATGCCCAACAGACCCTAAATTCACCTGAAAATGAGTATAATGTTACAGCCACAGATGCCCAGGCAAAAATTGCTCTGAATTGACCATTACTGAAGAAGACTCCACTCTAGCACAATAGATGCATTGGCATCCTGACCATTTATGTGCACCAGTTATGCACAGGTGGGAACAAGCCAGAGGGATTGATTTACCTTTTTCTGGTTGAAATGAGATGAAAAATAAATGTGAAATTAGTAAAAAACAAAAAAAATCACTGTACACACAATATCAAGAATAGTAACAGGCAATTGGCAAGAGGAACACTCCATGCTCAAATATGGGAAATAGATTATATTTGGACAATTACCTCATAATAGAGAGTGTCAATACACAAATGCCTGTGTAGACACTTATTTTGGAGTGCTTGTTCCTTGTGCATACCAATGTACCACCCAAAGAAATACTTGTTAAACCTTAGAGATTATTACATTGCATTATGGACACTTTACATATTCAAAGTGATAATTGGACACATTTTAAAGGAAAATAAATAGATAATTACTGGTATCAACATAATTTAAAACGGATATATCATGTCCCGTATAATCCACAAGCTGCTGGAAAATTGAATAAATGAGTGGCCTATTAAAAGTGAAAATGAATAAATTGGGACAAAATTTATATAAAAACTGGAAAGAAAATTTATTTACTGAATTGCAGCAATTAGATAACTAGTCTTTAAGGAATTCCACTCCGTTGGCATGGATGATGGCTCCACTAATATCTAAATTACTTTTAAATCTGACAATCAATGCAGGCAAAGGGACCCTAAAATATTAGGAGAGGGAAATAATAGTACAGTGGGAATTACCTATGCTAGAAAGGATGAATTAGAAATTTTGCTCACTTATCAACTTTTTCCTCATAAATAAGTAAGTTACAATGTTCATCATCTTTAACTGGATAATTGCCACTACAATGACTGATAATCTTGCATTGTGAGCTCCTATGTATGCCTGAGTGAATAACGTTTCTCACTGCTGGATCTGTACTGAATTCCCAACTAATGCAGCCAAAGGATTTCCATGGCAAGTATAACCAGCCACTGAACAAAACTGGACTTGGCTAAATCTAACAGCTGCTCAAGGGGGAACTTACGCTGTTATACATACTGAACGTTGCATATATATCCCTGGTAATTAAGATTCTCTTGAGAATGCTTTACAAGAAATAGATGAGGTTGTAAAAGTCATACACACCCTTTCTAAAGACCCTTTGCAGTCAAGCTGGACCTCTCTCACTGGTACCTGGCATTCAATATTAATAACATTGATCAGTATAATAGCAGGTTTAGTTCTTCTCTGTTGCTTGTTCTCCTGCTACTGTACTCTTCAGCAAACATTTAATGGGAAACTTTACAAAGTGCAGGCCACAACTTGGAGTTCCACATACTCTGCTTAATTTATCAAATTAATACTGTACTGGTTGGGTAATTTTTTTTTTTGCTCAAGACCACGTGAAGAGAGTTTAATACTGTTGTGATTGGGTAATGTTTTTGTTCTGCTCCAGACCAGGTGGAACTATTCCTAACATATTCTATCACTGTACTGACAGAGTGATGTTCAGATCATGCAGATGATATATGTTTATCCTGGATTCCTTTGTTTTTTTTGTTTTTTTTAATTAATTGAAAAAAATTAACTAACACAACATTTAGAAATCATTCCATTCTTCATATGCAATCAGTAATTCTTAATATCATCACATAGATGTATGATCATCATTTCTTAGTACATTTGCATCGATTAAGGAAAAGAAATAGCAAGACAACAGAAAAATAAATAAAATCATAATGTAGAGAAAAAAATAAAAATACAAAATACAAAAAATATGTACAAAAAAAGCTATAGCTCAGATGCAGCTTCATTCAGTGTTTTAACATAATTACATTACAATTAGGGAGTACTGTGATGTTCATTTTTGAGTTTTTGTATCCAGTCCTGTTGCGCAGTCTGTATCCCTTCAGCTCCAGTTACCCATTATCTTGCCCTATTCCTAACTCCTGATAGTCTCTGTTACCAATGACATATTCCAAGTTTATTCTCGAATGTTGGTTCACATCAGTGGGACCATATAGTATTTGTCCTTTAGTTTTTGTCTAGTCTCACTCAGCATAATGTTCTCTAGGTCCATCCATGTTATTACATGCTTCATAAGTTTATTCTGTCTTAAAGCTGCATAATATTCCATCGTATGTATATACCACAGTTTGTTTAGCCACTCATCTGTTGATGGACATTTTGGCTGTTTCCATCTCTTTGCAATTGTAAATAATGCTGCTATAAACATTGGTGTGCAAATGTCCATTTATGTCTTTGCCTTTAGGTCCTTTGAGTAGGTACCTAGCAATGGTATTGCTGGGTCGTATGGCAATTCTATATTCAGCTTTTTGAGGAACTGCCAAACAGCCTTTGACAGTGGTTGCACTATTTGACATTCCCACCAACAGTGGATAAGTGTGCCTCTTTCTCCACATCCTCTCCAGAACTTGTCATTTTCTGTTTTGTTGATAATGGCCATTCTGGTTGGTGTGAGATGATATCTCATTGTGGTTTTGATTTGCATTTCTCAAATGGCCAGGGACATTGAGCATCTCTTCATGTGCCTTTTGGCCATTTGTATTTCTTCTTCTGAGAGGTGTCTGTTCAAGTCTTTTTCCCATTTTGTAATTGGGTTGGGTGTCTTTTCGTTGTTGAGTTGAACAATCTCTTTATAAATTCTGGATACTAGACCTTTATCTGATATGTCATTTCCAAATATTGTCTCCCATTGTGTAGGCTGTCTTTCTACTTTCTTGATGAAGTTCTTTGATGTACAAAAGTGTTTAATTTTGAGGAGCTCCCATTTATTTATTTATTTCTTCAGTGCTCTTGCTTTAGGTTTAAGGTCCATAAAACCGCCTCCAATTGTAAGATTCATAAGATATCTCCTGGCATTTTCCTCTAACTTTTTTATGTTCTTACACCTAATGTTTACATCTTTGATCCATTTTGAGTTAACTTTTGTATAGGGTGTGAGAAACGGGTCCTCTTTCATTCATTTGCATATGGATATCCAGTTCTCTAGGAACCATTTATTGAAGAGACTCTTCTGTCCCAGGTGAGTTGGCTTGACCGCCTTATCAAAGATCAAATGTCTATAGATGAGAAGGTCTATATCTGAGCATCCTATTTGATTCCATTGGTCGATATATCTATCTTTATGCCAGTACCATGCTGTTTTGACCACTGTGGCTTCATAATATGCCTTAAAGTCCAGCAGCGTGAGACCTCCAGCTTCGTTGTTTTTCCCCAAGATACTTTTAGCAATTCGGGGCAACCTGCCCTTCCAGATAAATTTGCTTATTGTTTTTTTCTATTTCTGAAAAGTAAGTTGTTGGGATTTTGATTGGTATTGCATTGAAACTGTAAATCAATTTAGGTAGAATTGACATCTTAACTATATTTAGTCTTCCAATCCATGAACACGGTATGCCCTTCCATCTATTTAGGTCTTCTATGATTTCTTTTAACAGTTTTTTGTAGTTTTCTTTGTAAAGGTCTTTTGTCTCTTTAGTTAAATTTATTTCTAAGTATTTTATTCTTTTAGTTGCAATTGTAAATGGAATTCGTTTCTTGATTTCCCCCTCCGCATGCTCATTGCTAGTGTATAGAAACACTACGCATTTTTGAATGTTGATCTTGTAACCTGCTACTTTGCTGTACTCATTTCTTAGCTCTAGTAGTTTTGTTGTGGATTTTTCTGGGTTTTTCACGTATAGTATCATATCGTTTGCAAACAGTGATAGTTTTACTTCTTCCTTTCCAATTTTGATGCCTTGTATTTCTTTTTCTTTTCTAATTGCTCTGGCTAGAACTTCCAACATGATGTTGAATAATAGTGGTGATAATGGACATCCTTGTCTTGTTCCTGATCTTAGGGGGAAAGTTTATTTTTTTCCCCATTGAGGATGATATTAGCTGTGGGTTTTTCATATATTCCCTCTATCATTTTAAGGAGGTTCCCTTGTATTCCTATCTTTGAAGTGTTTTCAGCAGGAAAGGATGTTGAATCTTGTCAAATGACTTCTCTGCATCAATTGAGATGATCATGTGATTTTTCTGCTTTGAATTGTTGATATGGTGTATTACAGTAATTCATTTTCTTATGTTGAACCATCCTTGCATACCTGGGATGAATCCTACTTGGTCCTGATGTATAATTCTTTTAATGTGTTGCTGGATTCGATTTGCTAGGATTTTGTTGAGGATTTTTGCATCTGTATTCATTAGAGAAATTGGTCTATAGTTTTCTTTTTTTGTAATATCTTTGCCTGGTTTTGGTATGAGGTTGATTTTGGCTTCATAGAATGAGTTAGGTAGCTTTCCCTCCACTTCAATTTTTTTGAAGAGTTTGAGGAGAGTTGGTACTAATTCCTTCTGGAATGTTTGATAGAATTCACATGTGAAGCCGTCTGGTCCTGGAATTTTCTTTTTGGGAAGCTTTTGAATGACTGATTCAATTTCTTTACTTGTGATTGGTTTGTTGAGGTCATCTATTTTTTCTTGACTCAAAGTTGGTTGTTCATGCTTTTCTAAGAACTTGTCCATTCATCTACATTGTTGTATTTATTAGAGTAAAGTTGTTCATAGTATCCTGTTATTACCTCCTTTATTTCTGTGAGGTCAGTGGTTATGTCTCCTCTTCCATTTCTGATCGTATTTATTTGCATCCTCTCTCCTTCTTTTTGTCAGTCTTGCTAAGGGCCCATCAATCTTGTTGATTTTCTCATAGAACAAACTTCTGGTCTTATTGATTTTCTTTATTGTTTTCATGTTTTCAATTTCATTTATTTCTGCTCTAATCTTTGTGATTTCTTTCCTTTTGCTTGCTTTGGGGTTAGTTTGCTGTTCTTTCTCCAATTCTTCCAAGTGGACAGTTAATTCCCAAATTTTTGCCTTTTCTTCTTTTCTGATATAGACATTTAGGACAATAAATTTCCCTCTTAGGACTGCCTTTGCTGTGTCCCATAGGTTTTGATATGTTGTGTTTTCATTTTCATTTGCCTTGAGATATTTACTAATTTCTCTTGTAATTTCGTCCTTGACCCTTGGTTGTTTAAGAGTGTGTTATTGAGCCTCCACGTGTTTGTGAATTTTCTCACACTCTGCCTATTATTGATTTCCAACTTCATTCCTTTATGACCCAAGAAAGTGTTGTGTATGATTTCAATCTTTTTAAATTTGTTGAGACTTGCTTTGTGACCCAGCATATGGTCTATCTTTGAGAATGATCCATGAACACTTGAGAAAAAGGTGTATCCTGCTGTTGTGGGGTGAAATGCCCTATAAATGTCTGTTAAGTCTAGCTCATTTATTGTAATATTCAAATTCTCTGTTTCTTTATTGATCCTCTGTCTAGATGTTCTGCCCATTGATGAGAGTGGGGAATTGAAGTCTTCAACTATTATGGTAGATGTGTCTATTTCCCTTTTCAGTAATTGCAGTGTATTCCTCACGTATTTTGGGCCATTCTGATACAGTGCATAAATATTTATGACTGTTATGTCTTCTTGTTTAATTGTTCCTTTTATTAGCAGATAGTATCCTTCTTTGTCTCTTTTAACTGTTTTACATTTGAAGTCTAATTTGTTGGATATTAGTATAGCTACTCCTGTTCTTTTCTGGTTGTTATTTTCAGGAAATATCTTTTCCCAACCTTTCACTTTCAACTTATGTTTATCTTTGGGTCTAAGATGTGTTTCCTGTAGACAGCATATAGAAGGATCCTGTTTTTTTTTTAATTTTTTAAATTTTTTTAATTATTTATTTTTTTATTAATGGAAAGAAAAAAAAAAGAAATTAACACAACATTTAGAAATCATACCATTCTACATATGCACTCAGTAATTCTTAACATCATCACATAGATGCATGATCATCGTTTCTTAGTACATTTGCATCGGTTTAGAGGAACTAGCAACACAACAGAAAAAGATATAAAATGTTAATATAAAGAAAAGAAATAAAAGTAGTAATAATAGTAAAAAACAACAACAACAAACAAACAAACAAACAAGCAAACAAAAACAAAAAACCCTATAGCTCAGATGCAGCTTCATTCAGTGTTTTAACATGATTACTTTACAGTTAGGGATTATTGTGCTGTCCATTTTTGAGTTTTTGTATCTAGTCCTGTTGCACAGTCTGTATCCCTTCAGCTTCAATTACCCATTGTCTTACCCTGTTTCTAACTCCTGCTGAACTCTGTTACCAATGACATATTTCAAGTTTATTCTCGAATGTCCATTCACATCAGTGGGACCATACAGTATTTGTCCTTTTGTTTTTGGCTGGATTCACCCAGCATAATATTCTCTAGGTCCATCCATGTTATTACAAGGTTCATAAGTTTATCTTGTCTTAAAGCTGCATAATATTCCATCATATGTATATACCACAGATGGTTTAACCATTCTTCTGTTGATGGACATTTTGGCTGTTTCCATCTCTTTGCAATTGTAAATAACGCTGCTATAAATATTGGTGTGCAAATGTCCGTTTGTGTCTTTACCCTTAAGTCCTTTGAGTAGATACCTAGCAATGGTATTGCTGGGTCGTATGGCAATTCTATATTCAGCTTTTTGAGGAACCGCCAAACTGCCTTCCACAGTGGTTGCACCCTTTGACATTCCCACCAACAGTGGATAAGTGTGCCTCTTTCTCTGCATCCTCTCCAGCACTTGTCATTTTCTGTTTTGTTGATAATGGCCATTCTGGTGGGTGTGAGATGATATCTCATTGTGGTCTTGATTTGCATTTCTCTAATGGCCAGGGACATTGAGCATCTCTTCATTTGCCTATTGGCCATCCGTATTTCTTCTTCTGGTAGGTGTCTGTTCAAGTTTTTTTCCCATTTTGTAATTGGATTGGCTGTCTTTTTGTTGTTGAGTTGAACAATCTCTTTATAAATTCTGGATACTAGACCTTTATCTGATATGTCGTTTCCAAATATTGTCTCCCATTGTGTAGGCTGTCTTTCTACTTTCTTGATGAAGTTCTTTGATGCACAAAAGTGTTTAATTTTGAGGAGCTCCCATTTATTTATTTATTTCTTCAGTGCTCTTGCTTTAGGTTTAAGGTCCATAAAACCACCTCCAGTTGTAAGATTCATAAGATATCTCCCTACATTTTCCTCTAACTGTTTTATGGTCTTAGAACTAATGTTTAGATCTTTGATCCATTTTGAGTTAATTTTTGTATAAGGTGTGAGATACGGGTCTTCTTTCATTCTTTTACTTATGGATATCCAGTTCTCTAGGCACATTTATTGAAGAGACTGTTCTGTCCCAGGTGAGTTGGCTTGACTGCCTTATCAAAGACCAAATGTCCATAGATGAGAGAGTCTATATCTGAGCACTCTATTCGATTCCATTGGTCGATATATCTATTTTTATGCCAGTACCATGCTGTTTTGACCACTGTGGCTTCATAATATGCCTTAAAGTCCGGCATCGCTAGACCTCCAGCCTCGTTTTTTTTCCACAAGATGTTTTTAGCAATTCGGAGCAACCTGCCCTTCCAGATAAATTTGCTTATTGGTTTTTCTAATTCTGAAAAATAAGTTGTTGGGATTTTGATTGGTATTGCATTGAATCTGTAGATGAGTTTAGGTAGGATTGACATCTTAATTATATTTAGTTTTCCAATCCATAAGCACGGTATGCCCTTTCATCTATTTAGGTCTTCTGTGATTTCTTTTAGCTGTTTTTTGTAGTTTTCTTTATATAGGTTTTTTGTCTGTTTGGTTAAATTTATTCCTAGGTATTTTATTCTTTTAGTTGTGATTGTAAATGGGATTCGTTTCTTGATTTCTGCCTCAGCTTGTTCATTACTAGTGTATAGAAAAGCTACAGATTTTTGAATGTTGATCTTGTAGCCTGCTACTTTGCTGTACTCATTTATTAGCTCTAGTAATTTTGTTGTGGATTTTTCTGGGTTTTCTACGTATAGTATCGTATCGTCTGCAAACAGTGATAGTTTTAATTCTTCCTTTCCAATTTTGATGCCTTGTATTTCTTTTTCTTGCCTAATTGCTCTGGCTAGAACTTCCAACGCAATGTTGAATAATAGTGGTGATAGTGGACATCCTTGTCTTGTTCCTGATCTTAGGGGAAAGTTTTCAATTTTTCCCCATTGAGGATGATATTAGCTGTGGGTTTTTCATATATTCCCTCTATCATTTTAAGGAAGTTCCCTTGTATTCCTATCTTTTGAAGTGTTTTCAGCAGGAAAGGATGTTGAATCTTGTCAAATGCCTTCTCTGCATCAATTGAGATGATCATGTGATTTTTCTGCTTTGAATTGTTGATATGGTGTATTACATTAATTGATTTTCTTATGTTGAACCATCCTTGCATATCTGGGATGAATCCTACTTGGTAATGATGTATAATTCTTTTAATGTGTTGTTGGATACGATTTGCTAGAATTTTATTGAGGATTTTTGCATCTGTATTCATTAGAGAGATTGGTCTGTAGTTTTCTTTTTTTGTAATATCTTTGCCTGGTTTTGGTATGAGGGTGATGTTGGCTTCATAGAATGAATTAGGTAGTTTTCCCTCCACTTCGATTTTTTTGAAGAGTTTGAGGAGAGTAGGTAATAATTCCTTCTGGAATGTTTGATAGAATTCACATGTGAAGCCGTCTGGTCCTGGACTTTTCTTTTTAGGGAGCTTTTGAATGACTAATTCAATCTCTTTACTTGTGATTGGTTTGTTGAGGTCGTCTATTTCTTCTTGAATCAAAGTTGGTTGTTCATGTCTTTCCAGGAACCTGTCCATTTCATCTAAATTGTTGTATTTATTAGCGTAAAGTTGTTCATAGTATCCTGTTATTACCTCCTTTATTTCTGTGAGGTCAGTAGCTATGTCTCCTCTTCCATTTCTAATCTTATTTATTTGCATCATCTCTCTTCTTCTTTTTGTCAATCTTGCTAAGGGCCCATCAATTTTGTTGATTTTCTCATAGAACCAACTTCTGGTCTTATTGATTTTCTCTATTGTTTTCATGTTTTCAATTTCATTTATTTCTGCTCTAATCTTTGTTATTTCTTTCCTTTTTCTTGCTTTGGGATTAGTTTGCTGTTCTTTCTCCAGTTCTTCCAAGTGCACAGTTAATTCCTGCATTTTTGCCTTTTCTTCTTTTCTGATATAGGCATTTAGGGCAATAAATTTCCCTCTTAGCACTGCCTTTGCTGTGTCCCATAAGTTTTGCTATGTTGTGTCTTCATTTTCATTTGCCTCTATGTATTTACTAATTTCTCTTGCAATTTCTTCTTTGGCCCACTTGTTGTTTAAGAGTGTGTTGTTGAGCCTCCATGTATTTATGAATTTTCTGGCACTCCACCTATTATTGATTTCCAACTTCATTCCTTTATGATCCGAGAAAGGGTTGTGTATGATTTCAATCTTTTAAATTTGTTAAGACTTGCTTTGTGACCCAGCATATGGTTTATCTTTGAGAATGATCCATGAGCACTTGAAAAAAAGGTGTATCCTGCTGTTGTCGGATGTGTGTAATGTCCTATAAATGTCTGTTAAGTCAAGCTCATTTATAGTAATATTCAGATTCTCTATTTCTTTATTAATCCTCTGTCTAGATGTTCTGTCCATTGATGAGAGTGGTGAATTGAAGTCTCCAACTATTATGGTATATGTGTATATTTCCCTTTTCAGTGTTTGCAGTGTATTCCTCATGTATTTTGGGGCATTCTGGTTCGGTGCATAAATATTTATGATTGTTATGTCTTCTTGCTTGATTTTTCCTTTTAATAGTATATAGTATCCTTCTTTGTCTCTTTTAACTGTTTTACATTTGAAGTCTAATTTGTTGGATATTAGTATAGCCACTCCTGCTCTTTTCTGGTTGTTATTTGCATGAAATATCTTTTCCCAACCTTTCTGTTTCAACCTATATTTATCTTTGTGTCTAAGATGTGTTTCCTGTAGACAGCATATAGAAGGATCCTGTTTTTTAATCCATTCTGCCATTCTATGTCTTTTGATTGGGGAATTCAGTCCATTAACATTTAGAGTTATTACTGTTTGGATAATCTTTTCCTCTACCATTTTGCCTTTTGTATTATATATATCGTATCTGACTTTCCTTCTTTCTACACTTTTCTCCATGCCTCTCTCTTCTGTCTTTTTGTATCTGACTCTAGTGCTTCCTTTAGTATTTCTTGCAGAGCTGGTCTCTTGGTCACAAATTCTTTCAGTGACTTTTTGTCTGAGAATGTTTTAATTTCTCCCTCATTTTTGAAGGACAATTTTGCTGGATATAGGAGTCTTGGCTGGCAGTTTTTCTCTTTTAGTAACTTAAATATATCATCCCACTGTCTTCTAGCTTCCATGGTTTCTGCTGAGAAATCTACACATAGTCTTATTGGGTTTCCCTTGTATGTGACGGATTGCTTCTCTCTCGCTGCTTTCAAGATCCTCTCTTTCTCTTTGACCTCTGACATTCTAAGTAGTAAGTGTCTTGGGGAACGCCTATTTGTGTCTAATCTCTTTGGGGTGCGCTGCACTTCTTGGATCTGTAATTTTAGGTCTTTCATAAGAGTTGGGAAATTTTCAGTGATAATTTCTTCCATTAGTTTTTCTCCTCCTTTTCCCTTCTCTTCTCCTTCTGGGACACCCACTACACGTGTATTTGTACGGTTCACATTGTCTTTAAGTTCCCTGATACCTTGTTCAAATTTTTCCATTCTTTTCCGGATAGTTTCTGTTTCTTTTTGGAATTCAGATGTTTCATCCTCCAAATCACTAATTCTATCTCCTGTCTCTTTAAATCTGTCATTGTAGGTATCCATTGTTTTTTCCATCTTTTCTACTTTATCTTTCATTTCCATAAGTTCTGTGATTTGTTTTTTCAGTTTTTCTATTTCTTCTTTATGTTCAGCCCATGTCTTCTTCATGTCCTCCCTCAAGTTATCGATTTCGTTTTTGAAGAGGTTTTCCATTTCTGTTCATATGTTCAGCATTAGTTGTTTCAGCTCCTGTATCTCATTTGAACTATTGGTTTGTTCGTTTGACTGGGCCATATGTTCCATTTTCTGAGCGTGATCCGTTATCTTCTGCTGGCATCTGGGCATTTAGTCAGGTTTCCCTGGGTGTTCTACCCCACAGGTTGAAAGATTTTTCTGCGCATTCTCTGGGTTCTGTTTTTCTTATCCTGCCCAGTAGGTGGCGCTCGTGGCGCACGTTTGTCTATGGGTTCCACCAGTGAAAGTTGCTGTGGGTCCTTTAACTCTGGAAAATTCTCGCCGTAGGGGAGGTTCGGCAGCCGAAGCATCTTGGAAGAGTGCCAGCCGGCCTGGGGTTCTGAATGTGGGGAGGGTCACCCACCGCCGCAGCACGGGTAAGCGTCCGGCAGAATTAGCTAGTCAGCCTGGGGCGCCAAGCGTGGCGGGAGGGCGCCAGCTGTCTCAGCCCGGGAGAGTGCACTGTTCCCAGCCAGACGGGGGAGTCACGTGTTTGGAAGGGATCCCCCGGTCACTGTTCTCCGCAGTCTGGGGATTTCCGACCCAACTCTCTCAGTTGGTCTGTGGGGCCTCACGTGGTGGGGGCACCAGCCGCCGTGGCCTAAGGGGACCGCCTGTCCAATTCTACCAGCTGGCCTGGGAAGGTGGAAGGGAGGGACTCCGGTCGCTTGCTGTCCCACCCAGGAAAGCCCGTATCCCTTGGTGATCTCACCGGAGCTGGTTCTCCCAGATAGTCAGCCGTTCCAGAATGGGATACACCATCCCTTTGATCTCCCTCGTGGCTCCAGGAGCTGCTCTGTATTATCTCCACTCCCCCAGTAGCTGTTCTGGGGGAGGAAAGGTGAGGGTGGCAAGGCTGTCGAGGCTGGTGGCGGAGGAGCCGGTGAAGGCGGAAGAGGGGAGAGAGGATACTGTTTTTTAATCCGTTCTGCCAGTCTATGTCTTTTGATTGGGGAATTCAGTCCATTAACATTTTAAGTTATTACTCTTTGGGTAATTCTTTCCTCTACCATTTTGCCTTTTGTATTGTATATATCATATCTGATTTTCCTTCTTTCTACACACTTCTCCATATCTCTCTCTTCTGTCTTTTCATATCTGATTCTAGTGCTCCCTTTAGTATTTCTTGCAGAGCTGGTCTCTTGGTCACAAATTCTCTCAGTGACTTTTTGTCTGAGAATGTTTTAATTTCTCCCTCATTTTGAAAGACAATTTTGCTGGATATAGAAGTCTTGGTTGGCAGTTTTTCTCTTTTAGTTATTTAAATATATCATCCCACTGTCTTCTTGCTTTGCTGGTTTCTGCTGAGAAATCTACACATAGTCTTATTGGGTTTCCCTTGTATGTGATGGATTGTTTTTCTCTTGCTGCTTTCAAGATCCTCTCTTTCTCTTTGACCTCTGACATTCTAACTAGTACGTGTCTTGGAGAATGCCTATTTGGATCTATTCTCTTTGTGGTGTGCTGCACTTCTTGGATCTGTAATTTTAGGTCTTTCATAAGAGTTGGGAAATTTTCAGTGATAATTTCTTCCATTAGTTTTTCTCCTCCTTTTCCCTTCTTTTCTCCTTCTGGGACACCCACAACACGTATATTTTTGTGCTTCATATTATCATTCAATTCCCTGAATCCCTGCTCAAATTTTTACATTCTTTTCCCTATAGTTTCTGTTTCTTTTTGGATTTCAGATGTTCCATCCTCCAGTTCACTAATTCTAACCCATGTCTCTTGAAATCTATCATTGTAGGTTTCCATTGTTTTTTTATCTCTTTTACTGTATCATTCATTCCCATAAGTTGTGATTTGTTTTTTCAGACTTTCCATTTCTTCTTTTTGTTCATCCCATGCCTTCTTCATGTCCTCCCTCAATTTATTGATTTGGTTTTTGAAGAGGTTTTCCATTTCTGTTCGTATATTCAGAATTAGTTGTCTCAGCTCTTGTATCTCATTTGAGCTATTGGTTTGTTCCTTTGACTGGGCCATATCCTCTATTTTCCTGGTGTGATTTGTTATTTTTTGGTGGCATCTTGGCATTTAATCAGATTTCCCTGAGTGTGGGACCCAGCAGGTTAAAAGACTTTCCTGTGAAGTCTCTGGGCTCTGTTTTTCTTATCCTGCCAAGTATGTGGTGTTTGTCTGTGGGTCCCACCAGCAAAAGATGTTGTGACTCCTTTACCTTTGGAAGACTCTCACTGCTGGGTTTGTGATGGAGACAGAGGAAAGATTGTAGGCTGGTTTTAATGGCTTCAAATTGTGAAGTCCTGGGATTTGAATTCCTTGAGAGAGCGATTCCACCTGAGTTGCATTTCACCCCTCCTGCAGGAAAGGTTTCAGGTGGTAGATGCCGCGTCCTCTTTTTCCTCCCCGGTTTGACACGGTTCCCTGGAAGGAAGGGCGGTGGCAAGGCCTTCAATGCCCCAAAAGAGGACGAGGCATAAAATGGTGTAGTAGAAAAATACTGGGATTAACGACACCAATTGTGTGTTTCTTGTTGCTGGTTGTGCTCCAAGCATTATATCAAAACGAATCAGAAAGCAAAAGAATTGGAAAAAATGATACAAATTGTACAAATTGCAAAACCTTGTTAATGACTGTTTGGAAAAAATTAGGTTGGGACGCCCCCATTAAGCAAGTCATGCTGCAGATACAGCAGGCAGAAGTGCTTTTAGAACAAGTCACAGAAAAGTACCCCATAGAAAGTAAACACTTACAATTAAAAAACCCTGCATTGAGCCATCCTGGAAATTTACTCCCCCACCACGGCACTGGTCCATTGCTATAAAACAATAAAAAATCTAAGCAAACAATGTAACCTTTTAATCAAAACAAGCTAACCTTTAACCAGATTAAAATAGGTCTTGACATATTGCCTCACCTGTAGAATAATAGGAAAAGAAAGTCTAAGCTCAGAAAACTGCAAACACAATGTCTGTGGTTTAAGCCAATATCTTGCTGCTATTAAAATCTTGTGTAAGTGTTCCTAAGAAAATCAAAACGTGTGCTTTCGCTTTGCTTCCCTGAACCTGTAACTTTACCTAAAACGTAAGCCATGACACAACCATGATTCTGTGATACCTGTTTCCTTGCCAAAAATAAGGGTATAAAATCAGTTAAGCAAAAATAAATCTAAGCAACTCTTCTCAGAAAAAAATTCTCTAAGCTGTCTCTTGGTGTTCTTCTCGCGCCGACGACCCTCCACACCTTCAAGCCCGTTCCCTCTGCTGCGGCTGGACCATGGCAAGTGGCGCCCAAACAGGGACTTCAAAGTAAGCTTTCTCTTTTACGGAGGGTATAAGGCTCTCGCTATAAGGCACTGAAGGCCTCTGGCTACGGTCAGGTACTTGGGAAGTACGGATAGAGCGAGTAATCATGGGACATACGGAGTCTAAGGAACGCTCCTTGTTTGTAGATATAACAAAGCATATGTTGAAAAAGAGAGATATAAATGTTACCAGCAGACAGCTTAGAGAATTTTTTTCTTTTGTGCAAAATGTTTCTCCCTGGTTCCCAGAAGAAGGGACTGTTAACTTAGATACTTGGCAAAGAGTAGGAAAACAGATGAAAGAATATTATACTAGAAATGGGCCAGATGGAGTCCCTATTGATGCTTTTGCCCTATGGAATGTCCTTAAAGATAGTTTTGACCCCACACATGAGGCTATTTGCATGGCCGGGGAAGTGGCGACTGAAGAAGAGCAACCATTAATTACAGCTATGGCTAAAACAGGCAGTTATACCAGTATAGAGAGGCCTCCTGCTTATAATATACAGAAAGACCATTCTAGCTCCTCAGAAAGTGAAAGTGAAGCAGAGTCAGAAAGAGAGGATAAACTTAATCCTTTTGAAGTAAATGAATTGGAAAGAGTAGCGGCTCAATATGAACATAACAATGTCAGTTCCTTCTTCAGTGCTTTGGCACCTGAAATAAAAAAAGAAAAAGAAACCTAGGCCACGTTTAAAGCCGCAAGCTTGTAGATGATAAATTTAACTGCATTTACAGGGGAAATTAAACATAATTTTCCCTCGGATCCTATACTGCAATTTATACAAAAACACCCCGTTATATTTCCACAAAGGTGTTGTGCTCAACCCCTATCCCCCCCAGCAGAATTAATTTTCACTGATGGGTCTGCTAAAGGGATGGCTGCTATATATTCCAAAAAACTTCAAAAACAAATACAGACAAAAGAAAAATCAGCCCAAAGAGTTGAATTATTGGCAGTGATAGAAGTCTTTAATTTGTTCCCTCAGGCCTTTAATTTATACACAGACTCTCTTTATGTGGCAAATTTATTTCCTGTTATTGAAACAGCTTATATTTCTAAAAATTCTACTGTTAGTCACTATCTTTTAACATTACAGCAACTCATCCACCAGAGAGTGTTTCCCTTTTTTGTAGCACATATCAGAAGTCATAGTAATTTGCCAGGACCATTAGCAGAAGGTAATGCTAAAGCTGACCAACTTACTAACTATGTTGCCTTTCCAGTACAAACTCCTGTTAGTCAAGCTCAAGATGCACATAAACTGCATCACCAAAATGCTACAGCATTAAGGTTACAATTTAAAATCACTCGGGAACAGGCTAGACAAATCATTAAACAGTGTCCTATTTGTATAACTCACCTGCCACAGTTGCATACTGGAGTAAACCCTAAGGGTTTAAAACCCAATGCTTTATGGCAAATGGATGTAACTCATATTAAAGAATTTGGAAAGTTAGCTTTTGTACATGTTACTATTGATACTTACTCACATGTTCTGTTTGCCTCCGCACGAACAGGAGAGGCTTTAAAAGATGTAAAACAACATGTTATACAATCTATGGCTTATATGGGAAAACCTCAACATATAAAAACAGACAATGCCCCTGCATATGTCTCAAAAGGCTTTGAACAATTTTGTCATCAGTTTCATATCAAACATACTACTGGAATACCCTATAATCCCCAAGGTCAAGCGGTGGTGGAAAGAGCCCACCAAACATTAAAGCACCAAATTACTAAACTGCAAGATAGTGAAAGTAAGTACTTATCACCTCATCACATCATTAATCACAGTCTTTTTGTCATTAATCACTTAAATGCAAATGAAAAAGGTGAGAATCCAATGAGTAGACATTGGAATAAAGTTATACAGCCTCAAATTTTAGTAAAATGGAAGGATGTGCTAACTGGACAATGGAAAGGTCCTGATGTGTTACTAACATCCGGACGAGGATATGCTTGTATTTTCCCACAGGATGCAGAAACCCCAATCTGAATTCCCGATAGGCTCATTCGGCCCATATCGGTGCCCATCCCGGAGAGGGAACAAGAGGAGAGCCCCTCTTCCTCTGCAGTGGAAGAACCCGTCATCTTACCCCCAGGAGAATATGGATGAAGATCTTGTGCCTGGAATGGAAAATTTATCTCTCTCTTCTACCCCGCAGGCTCAATCTACCGACAAGTTAGTCTGCCCACTTGGGGGCAGATAGAAAAGCTGACGCAGAAAGGGTAGTCCTGATAACCGGAAAAACTCCTACTCCTATTCACCTGTTTCTGGCTATAATTGCACTTCTTTCCTGTCAGGTATCTGGTTCATCTATAAATAAATCATATTGGGCTTATATACCTAACCCACCACTTTTCCACCCCACTGCGTGGGGGGATAAAAACTTAAAGGTCTTTACTAATAATACCAATCTTATGGGAGGACTCCCTAGTTCACTTATTCCTTTTAAAAGTACTGATAATGTTAATTTTACCGGATATGATGATGAAGCCCCTCTATGCTTTGTAATAACCGGGACTCCTCCTCCTGGCTGTTTGCCTATCAATTATCGGTCATATTATACTGATTCCCCAAGTCATAAAGGAACTAAAAGAAGCATCTGGGGGCTCAACATGATTTCTCTTGGGTACCATACCTACAATGAAAGTTATGTAAACCTTTCCTCAAATTTTAACTCTTTGATTGAGTCTTGTACAGAAAAATATCCTGAAAAGGACATCTATTGGAAAAATATTCACTCTACAGGCTATCCCCGATGGCTTGAGTGTGGCTTTTTGCATAAAGCAAACATATATCACCCTGTAAAAAGTAACCTTACTATTTATGATTTTTCAGTCTCGTCACCTAATTATAATTATACTGCATATATTATAAATAATACAGACAAATATACTTATAACAAGAGTCTACCTACAGATGGGGAACCCCTTACATGGTGGTTCACCCCAGGATTAGTGACACCCATTTATCAAAGTAGTGCTTCATCCCATAATCGAACTGGTTTATATAATAACTTATTTCGTCTGCTTGCTGCTACTAATATGGTGTTGTTATATCGCCCATCTAGTTCAAACCCTGTTCCTTACGGCATTCGTGCATGTGTAAACGCACCTCATGCTATTCTAGTAGGAAAGACTCACATGTTTAATAGCACACAAATGAATAATGCCTATCATATCACGTGCACTGTCTCCTTACTAATTGTATTAATTCTGGTTTGCCAAAAAATTATACTACTTTTCTTATTGTGCATCAACCTTCTTATGTCTTATTACCTGTTAAGTTAAATGAACCATGGTTTGATGATGTTGGCTATCAAGTTATGGAAAGGCTGAACAACTTAATGAGACCTAAGCGTTTTGTAGCTACGTTAATTTTAGGAATTACTGCTCTAATTAGCATTATTGCTTCTTTAGCTATATCAACTACAGCCCTCATTCAAAATCAACAAACTGCTCATCATGTAAATACTCTAACTCATAATATTTCTTTAGCTTTAACCCTACAAGAAAAATTAGATAGAAACTTAGAGACTAGAGTAGACGCCTTAGAAGATACAGTTATTTATTTAAGAAACCAGATTCAAAATCTAAAAACCCAACTTACCACCCGGTGTCATGTTAATTATAAATGGATATGTATTACCCCAGCGCCCTATAATAAAACAGAGCAGTCATGGGAAAAAGTAAAAACCCATTTACAAGGAATATGGCATAACACTCAACTAGCACCAGATATTCTAGCTTTACAACAACAAATAACTGACATAAGTAAGGCACATATAACAGAACATGAAACCCTAGCAAACAGTCTTTGGTCCTCCTTACAAAATCTTAACCCAATTATTGGATGGCCCAATGTAGTAAACTTCGGCCTTACTGTGACTATAATATTAATTATTATTTTTTGCTTTCCCGCAGCAATCAAAACCATAAAGGCATCTATCAAGCAAATCGAGAGAGTCCAGCAAAAAGAAATTTTAAAAAATAAAAGGGGAAATGCTGCGTCCTCTTTTTCCTCCCCGGTTTGACACGGTTCCCTGGAAGGAAGGGCGGTGGCAAGGCCTTCAATGCCCCAAAAGAGGACGAGGCATAAAATGGTGTAATAGAAAAATACTGGGATTAACGACACCAATTGTGTGTTTCTTGTTGCTGGTTGTGCTCCAAGCATTATATCAAAACGAATCAGAAAGCAAAAGAATTGGAAAAAATGATACAAATTGTACAAATTGCAAAACCTTGTTAATGACTGTTTGGAAAAAATTAGGTTGGGACGCCCCCATTAAGCAAGTCATGCTGCAGATACAGCAGGCAGAAGTGCTTTTAGAACAAGTCACAGAAAAGTACCTCATAGAAAGTAAACACTTACAATTAAAAAACCCTGCATTGAGCCATCCTGGAAATTTACTCCCCCACCACGGCACTGGTCCATTGCTATAAAACAATAAAAAATCTAAGCAAACAATGTAACCTTTTAATCAAAACAAGCTAACCTTTAACCAGATTAAAATAGGTCTTGACATATTGCCTCACCTGTAGAATAATAGGAAAAGAAAGTCTAAGCTCAGAAAACTGCAAACACAATGTCTGTGGTTTAAGCCAATATCTTGCTGCTATTAAAATCTTGTGTAAGTGTTCCTAAGAAAATCAAAACGTGTGCTTTCGCTTTGCTTCCCTGAACCTGTAACTTTACCTAAAACGTAAGCCATGACACAACCATGATTCTGTGATACCTGTTTCCTTGCCAAAAATAAGGGTATAAAATCAGTTAAGCAAAAATAAATCTAAGCAACTCTTCTCAGAAAAAAATTCTCTAAGCTGTCTCTTGGTGTTCTTCTCGCGCCGACGACCCTCCACACCTTCAAGCCTGTTCCTTCTGCTGCGGCTGGACCGCGGCAGGTAGAGAGGCTTGAAAGCAGCCTGTTTCTGCGTTTAGGGCAGTTACAACCTGTGTAATCCCAGCACTGAGCCCAGAGGCAACCAAGCCTCCATAGAAACAGCCACAGAAGGCTCTGTTTCACCCCCTTTCCTCTTTTTCAGTTAGCCCAATAGGCAATTTCCACCTTGATCAGTTTTGCCTGAGCTGAGGGCCTATTTTTGTAGTTAGAAGTTGTTCATTAATGCCAGTATTAGTGTTAGGTTGGACTCAGTCTCTACTACTGTTGGAGACTCTTTCCTTTCCCTCCGGGAAGTCACCTGTGGGGGAGGGGTGCTGGCCACCACAGCTTGGGGAACTGCTTATCCGAGGCTCCCAGCCAACCCTGGAAGCCACGTGTGTGGGAGGGGCACCAGTCACTGGCTGCTGTGGCTTGGGGAACCGCCAATCCGAGGCTCCCAGCCTGCCTGGGAAGCCGTGTGTGTGTGAGGGGTGCTGGTTGCTGGCTGCTGTGGCTTGGGGAACCACTGATCCGAGGTTACCAGCTGGCCTAGGAAGCCGCATGTGTGGGAGGGGTGCCAGTCACTGGTCACTGTGGCTTGGGGAACCACCAATCTGAGGCTCCCAGCCAGCCCGGGAATCTGCCTGTGAGGGTGGGGCACCGGCCACCAGCCACCGCGGCTTGGGCAACTCACCTCTCTGAGACTCTCAGCCAGCCCAGGAAGGAGGGAGGGAGGGGCTCCAGCCCCCAGCCACCGCGGCCTGGGGAAGCATGCGCCACTTGGGGATCTCACCACAGCAGAGTCTCACTGTAGGTCTAGCCAGTCCAGACTGGGGTGCACTGTGTGTCTGGTCTCTGTCGTGGCTCCGGGAGCTGTTCTGTACTGTTTCTGGTTATTTAGTAGTTGTTCTGGAGGAGGAACTAAGACACGTACACCTTACTAAGCTGCCATTTTGCCCCCTCCATATTTTAGACTTTTGATGTGTATTAAAATCTGATTATGTGAGACTTCTAACTTGACCCTAAATTTTCAGTGTTATTTTTATTATATTGGTCCCTTGTATTTTCATAAAAATTGTAATATTACTTTGTCAATTTCTGCAAAAAAAACTGCTTGCTTAAATTTTGCATTGCATTTAACCAATATATCAATTTGGGATTTCATTTAATCCCAGGAGAAAGTATGCCAAATGGTTCCCTGTAAACATCACATTTCTTCAGTTCTTTATTTTATTCAGATCCCAGGTTCCTTATTACCTATCCACTAAGTTATAATCTCATGGTGTTGGACCATTGCATCCATGTATTTTTCAAGGTTACCTTGAGATTTTCCCATATAGAGAGCCATGTAATAGTCCATTGATTAATATGTGGTATATGTAAGAGAAAAGCACACCATATAAGGCTGAAAACTTGACTTATAATATTTTATGACACAAATATTTACAGATTTTTTGAGGAATTATTGTGGTCATATTCCTAGCAAGGCAAAACTGGATTTCTGGGAATTTGAGTTATTAAAATAAGGCTAAGCTAATAGCTAATAAATGTTTTATCTAGAAATATGTGTTATAAAAATAACCACTTAGGGCAGGCAATGGTTACTCAGTGGTAGAGTTCTTTCCTGCTGTGCTATAGACCTGGATTCAATTCTCAGTGCTTGCCCATGAAAAAAAAAAATAACCACTTAGTTACTTTTCAAAATTATGCCATAAGTCATTTTCCACAGAGATATTATTTACTCTTCTTTTTATTAAAAATCAAAATGCTTTCATGTAGTCACTTTTTCTTCATGTAGTCACTTTTATCATGTAGTTGATAATTCCAGAAACTTTTACCTCCTTATTATTACTATGGAAACTAATCCTCATCTTGTCACAGTCCTGTTATAGGAGAGCTATTAAATTTTCTCCTTTGGCATTCTCTTTGGATATCAAGAAGCAATATATAAACTGGCATAAGTATTGGTGTGCATAATTTTTATAGCATACAGTAATTGTATAGCATACACAGATAAGAGGAAAATAATTTTTTCACTTCCACAATATTTTAGAAACTCTATCCTTGAATCTCAAACTAGAGATTCTGCTGTTAAAATTTAATTTGAGAGAATGTGTTCTAAATTACTCAGAGTTTTATTTAAATGATAGCATCTGCATCATGGCAAGTAAAATAAGGTAATCTCACTTTATACTTGGGTCAATAGAGCTGAAAATCAAAAATCTGTTTTAATTTACTTGATGGAAGCTAAAGGAATAGGATCAGTAGAAATAAGGGACTAAATTTAAATATTAGGAAAATTATCAATTACAGAGCAAATTACGTTTCAATCATTCATTAGGTGTATGTCACATTGAGATCATACTTTTTTTAAGATACAGAATTATACATTAATTTAAAATTTTGTTTTGTAGTTAACTTACTTATCTAGCTTTTTATTCCTACTTACCTAGTTTATTACTCTTGTAGTTTCATTATACTTAAAGTTTGGTAGCTTTATAAAAAATTCAAATGGGTGGAGATATGGTAATATGTTTTCTAGGTGATAATAACATAATTTTATATATCACAATGGAATCGTATGCACAGTTGAGAGGTTTAGCATGTGGAGTTACATAAATCTGAGTTTGAATCCTCAAATTATATAATAAACAACCATGTGACCTTTATCAAGTTATATATCTTGCTTAACAAGCTTTTCACATACAAAAGCTAATTATTTAGTTTACCAATTACTACATAGTTTATGTAAAGGAATATCCACACAATTCCAAAGCACTGATGTGCTGCATTGAAAGGATTATGTGCCCTAGGAAAGCCATGATTTAATCCTGATTCATTTTGTGGAAGCAGCTATTTATTTTAATCTCTAATCAGTACTGTAGGTTGGAAACATCATTAGACTATCTCCATGGAGATGTGACATACCCAATTGTGTGTATTAACCTTTGATTAGAGGGAAATGTGACTCCATTCTTTCCAGGTAGGTCTTGATTAGTTTACTGGAATCCTCAAAAAGAGGGAACATTTTGAACATGCTTCAGAGCCATGACAGTTACAAGAGCCTATGCAGCCAGAGACCTTTGGAGATGAAGATGGAAAATGCCTCCAGGAGAGCTTCATGAAACAAGAAGTATAGAAGAAAGCAAGCAGATATTGTCATATTTGCCATGTGGCTTTCTAGTTGAGAGATAAACCCTGAATGTCATCAGCCTTTTTGAACTGAAATATATTTCCCTGATGCCTGAGATTGGACATTTTTATAGCACTGCTTTAATTTGGACATTTTTGGGGTCTTAGAACTGTAAACTAACAATTTAACACATTCCTTCTTTTAAAAGCTATTCTGTTCTGGTATATTGTATTCTGGCAGCTAGCAAACTAGATCACCTGGTAACCACTTAGAATGTGGAAGCTACTATCATACCTTTCAGTTTCCTCTACTGTAGTGTTTATAAAACACTTCTCATGGATTTTGTTATTTTATGTTTTTAAGCTATATGAGACTTGAACAAATGGTTTTATTTGAGTACTTCAGATTCATTGCCTTTTGTTCTACTTTGCTAGCTGCTGGAATGCAATATACCAGAAACAGAATTATCATCAATCCTCATTCACAATTACGCTTTAATTTTCTTTCCTATATAGCACCTCTTCTGAGAAGGTTGATATACGTCCTTAAAAAGGTAGACATCTTTATTAAGGACATATAATGTAAGTTTCAATGAACACAAATATTTTGTTACATGTCATTTTGATATTTAGATATTTACATTTATGTTATCACTCAAGAATATTGGTGAGACATATTTATTTTAGCATATATATACATACAAATTATTTGTCCCCTTCTATTCTCCACTAATATTCTAGTAATATTACATTGCTATATCTCTATCTACAACCATTTAATTAATGCATTGTTTTCTTTAGTAAGAAATATTCAGTCAGTAGCTAACTACTGAATTCTACATACATCACCCCAATTAACAAGTTTGTATGCATCCCTTTGCTGATCCATGATTGACATCTCTGTGAAATATATCCAGGAGTGGATACCTGATTCAGGAAAAATACACAAATTTAATGTCTAATGGATCCTTTAATTGTTTGAAAGGATTTATGTACCCTAGAAAAGCCATGTTTTAATCTTAATTTTGTGGGAGTGTTTCTTCTAATCCCTGTTCAGTACTATAGGTTGGAAACTTGATTAGGATACCTCCATAGACAGGTGACTCACCCAATTTTGGGTATTAACTTTTAAGTAGAGGGAGATGTGACTCCACCCATTCCAGGTGGGTCTTGATTACTTTACTAGAATCCTTTAAAAGAGGAAGTGGTTCGGAGAAATCTTCAGAATAACGTGATTCTGAGTGAGCAAAGCCACAACAAGGTACAAGAATGACAAGGGAACCACAGAGTACACCAGCCAGTGACCTTTGAAGATGCAGAAGGAAAATGCCCCAAGAGAACTTCATGAAGCAAGAGACCTGGAGGGTAAGCTAAGTAGATAACACCATGTTCACCATGGGCCTTTCCAGTTCAGAGAGAAACCCTGAACTTCATCAGCCTTTCTTGAATGAAGGTAACCTCTTGATGGTGCCTTAATTTGGACACTTTTAAAGACTTTCTTTAATTGGGACATTTTCACAGCCTTAGAACTATAAACTAGCAACTTATTAAGTTTCCCTTTTTCAAAGCCATTCCATTTCTGGTTTATTGCATTCCAGGAGGTAGCAGATGAGAATAATATATTTTTGTGTTTTTAACATTCAAATACATGTTTAATTTGAAATTCAGTTAAGCACAATCCATGTCAACAAAGAAATTCAGATTTTAACAGAGACAATTAAAGCAAAATTTAATGTATATTTAATATTTAAGAGTTTTAATAGTGATAAAATGGACAGAATTGGGTAATTTGATTAAGGAGTTTTGAAGGCACACAGAACTTATGCATACTCTACAGCAGAGTCAGACTGGATGATTACCAAGTGTTTTTGCTTTGCCTCATGAACACAGGGCTGGACTATTTGTCATCATCCCTTGCAGTCAAGTATGTCAAAATGAGTGAGATCTAGCCTGACTCCTTTGTAGTATCCCAGCATCATACTCATTATGAGTTCTTCCATCACAGTGTTTGTCATGAATGAATGTCTACAATGGTTTTCTGGTTTAGAATTTCTGTTCTCCAATTGATGAATGATAAAATGTGGATGTGCCTTGCCATTCCTGTTCTCCTAATGCCTGCCAAGGTTTTGCTCTCATTGTTTAGACACAAGATGTCATAGAACTTTCTTGATGTCAGATATGCACAAGTTGGAATTGAAGAGAAAGTCAGTTCCTATGGAGCTTACTTTGACCAGTACATCCCAGATAGTTGATATATTATTTTTCCCTATCTTATTCCATTGGAAAAATGTAATTTGCTCATGTGCCTGGCTGGTTCATTGAGTTGGTTCATCAGTTCTGAATGAAAGTGTAACTAGTATTTCATGAGTGGGTTTCTGGAATCTTTGAGACCAATTTTTTCCCATAATTTAATTAAAGAGGATTCCCTATGCAGTTTGATTAGAGCAAATATATACCTTAGTGCTGTGTTATGGGTATATCATTTGTAAACTTCTGTGAGATTATTTTACTGAACACTTGTAAAGGACAGAAATGCAAAATTTCAGATTGGCCATTTCTAAAAATTTTCCAATAAAGAAGAGGTAGGGAGAATAATAATCAAGGTCTCAAAGATGCCCAAGTCCTAACTCTCAGAAACTGTGACTCACTTACCTTTCATGGCAAAAAAGACTTTGCTGATGGAACTAATTAGTGATCTTGAGATGGGGTGATTATCCTGGATTATCTCCCACAAAAGATTTTACAGAGGAAAAAAAGAGGCAGTGATATCAGAGGCAAGGCATGAGATGTAATAACAGAAGTGGATGGGAGTGATGTGATTGCTGGTTTGAAAAAGTCCACAAAACAGGGAATAAGGGCAACCTATAGAAGCAAGAAAATGCAAGGAAACAGATTCTCTGAAGAAACTCCAGAAAGAATGTAGCCTGATGACTCCTTGCTTTTAAGTGCACCAAAACCCATTTTAAATTTCTGTGCCCAGGATTTGTGAGATAGGAAGTTTGTATTGTTTAGAGTCACTGAATTTTGGTAATTTGTTTCAGCAGCAATAAGAAGCTGCTACATGGGAAAGAATAATGAATTTTAGAAAATTGTTTATGTGTAAACCAAATTAAAATAAAGAAAATGCTGTAGTTCACATTCTTGACCTAGCTCTACCTAACAAAATATATAGGATTCATAATACAGCAAAGTGATTACACACTTGTTGCTCCAATTCTGTTCACCTAGCCAATTCAATGAAAATAATTTTATTACTGAGGCACATATTCTGTAATTGTAAGTATATTAGCTACTGAAGCCAAATATGCTCATAATAAATTAAAATCAATCTGTAAATCATATAATCCAATAATATAAATAACTTAAAGGCTAATGCAGTTAAATTATTGTCCATTTTGTACCTTGAGACCAGCAATACTCATCAAAATCTTTTTGGATTTGATGGACAATCAAAAGATTCTGCTTATTCATGACCAAAGTTAAAAATACACTCTAACTGTTCTCAGTTTCAGCTCATTTTTCTTCTGTCAGGAAATGCCATAGATATTGTTTATAGGCTATAAATTAGACTCCATTTTGACTTTTCATGGCATGACTACTGTGCCACAATTCATTCTATGCTGGAAACATTTTACTGGTACATGGGTATTTTACCTGATGAATATTAGGTCCTTGAGAAATGCTGTTAATTTTAAGACAAAAAATTCCCTTATATTTTGTAACACTTTCATCCCTGAGCACACTAAATAAAAATGACAGGAGCTTTGCATTTGATGCTATAGTTTTATAACAAAGGCAGTCTTATAGATTAATGTCTAGCATAAAAACATGGGAAAAATAAACTGTCATATTTGGATGAATAGAAAAATCTTGCTTTGTGTTCATGGATTGAATAACAGTGATGAAAGTTGGAATCCTTTTACAATGTTTCTCAGAATGTTGTGCCATTTGTCATATTTCCATGTGTTTAGATGCACTCTTGTATTTACTTTTGAGTTTACCCTAACATTTTATATTGAAATGATATAAATAGATTCTAAAGTGCAAGATAAAGGTTGTCCCACAAGAGAGTATTAAATTAATGTGAAAAATACTGTAATGAAAAAGTATTATGCTAGTGGAGAAGGGGATGATCTTGCCTTGTCAACCTGGTTTATAAATCACACACTCTATGAAGTTGGATGTATTCATTTTCTTTCAAATTATTGTTCATTATTCATATATTTGTTTTACTTTTACAATTGACACATTTTTATGTCATAAGCAATTGGTTGGGTATTTGGTTGAAAAAATATTAAGATTTTTGTCTTTCAGGCATGTTACACTTTTATTCAATAGAGGGGTTTTCAGGAGCAAATTTAAATTCTTAAATAAAGACTGTTGTATTTGTAAATTTGTATTAGCTGAAATAATGTCATGGTTCATTTAGGAGTCTTTTCAGTGCATCTTTCACATACTTGTTCCTTGGGCTATAAAATTAGAGGATTCAACAATGATATCCCTAGGGTTTAAAAGATTAAGGCTATTTTACCAGTATCTAATGAGTGATTATTCCTTGGTTTCAAATACTTGGGAAAAAAGTGTCATAGAACACACTGACAGCAATCATGTGAGAAGCAATTTAGAAAAACTTCCTATTCCCCCCTTGATGCATGTGTTATTGAAATAGTGAGAACAGTGTAGGAGAAGAATTTCAGAACAATAATTATGGAAGACAATGGAATAGACCCTGAAAAGTAAACATTGCTGTTTTGGGACTGTAGGTATCAGAACAAAGGAATGCTAATGGATGATGATTTCCAGATTCAGTCAGACCATAGGTTTCCAGGTGGAAAAGGAAAAGAGGCATGTGGGTCTCTGGATGTGTGGTAGTTAGGTTCAGGTGTCAACTTGGCCAGAAGATGGTGCCTACCTCAGTTGCCATGGACTTAGATCATTAGCATATGAAATTCATCTATGACTAATTACATCTGCAGTCAGCTAAGGAGAATGCCTTCCACAGTGAATGATGTTTAATTTAATTATTTGGAGGTCTAAAAGACAGAGGTCAGAAGATCACTCAATGCAACACAGCTGAAGCAGTTCAGCATGCCTCATCTCAGCATTTGAAGCTCAGCCTAGATGTTTGGAGATGAAGGGAATCACCCTGGGGAGGGCTGTTGGAATGCAGAAACCAGGAGAGAGGGCCAGCAGCTGTCACCATGTATCTTCCCATGTAACAGGGAGACTCAAATTAAAGTTAGCTGCCTTTCCTCTCAAAGACTGTAAGTTTTCTAACTAAATAAATCCTCTTTTATTAAAAACCAATTGATCTCTCATGTGATACATTCTGGCATCTTTGGCAGACTAAAACAGGATGGTTCAAGATTCCCATGAGAATGAATTCAGTCACCTTGGTAAAATACCCTAATGACATTTATTTTGTTGCCTTCATCTTTTAATGGAAAAAACAGAAAGAGATTAAGGATAGTAAAATTACAATTTCTGTTAAAGAGTTACTCTTTGTTAATTATTTCCCTTAAAAATTAGTTAATTTTTGTTCAAAAATACTGAAGAGATTCAGAACTTGTTTTCCTTGTCACCTTTTCACAAAGTTCAGAAATACAAAGTAACCAGAAACCCATCAAGGTTCTTAGAATTGTTTATTGTAGCTATTGATTTATTTATTCACTGTTGATGTATTTTAAATATAGAATAAATATATAGAGATAGATATTACAAATATATTCTTTCTTGTATAAATAATGTTTTTCCATTGATAAAAGACAGTTGCTTTAAGAGCAAGAGTGACCTCCGGTTGTGTGTTTTTAGCTGCCACAACATTTTTTCCTGTCTCTACTTGTCATTATCTTTGGATATATCAACACTGCTGGGGGAAACATTTTCCAGTAATGTTTTATCATTTTCTATTCTATCATTCTGCCTCAGTTACACAAGTAAACTTATGCCAATAAGTGTAAGCCTTATCAACATAAATTTTTTTTCTGGAAAATCATGTTCTTAAAGGTAATCCATTCCTTTGGGTGTAAACCTATTGTAGTTAGAACCTTTTGATGAGACTACTTCAATTAAGGCATGGCCCCATGTGGTTCCTAATCTTCTTACTGGATTCCTTTATTAATGGATGGATTGAGAGAGAGAGAGCTATAGTGGGAGTGAGAGAGAGCCATGGAAGCAAGAACCTGAAAGCAATGTTACCTGGAAGAGAAGGTAGAGACCAGCAGACCCTGCCAGGTACCTTGCCATGAGAGAAAAGACCCACGGATTGCTGGTAGTCAATAATCAGAAGAAAAGATTGCCTTAATGATGCATTGATTAAGACAATTTTCTAAGTCTCAAAAATGAGCTTGTAAGCTAATAAATACCCATTGTTAAAGTCAACACATTTTATAGTATCTTCTTTCAGCAACCTAAAAAACTAAAACATACATCAATATTGTTACTTCTAAATTGTTATACAGAAATACTGAACACTACTTCCCTAATTCTGTATTTTTTCTTCCTCTAAATAAACTAGTGTTATCCTATTACTGTGACTTCTAATTGCTTAGATTCATCTCATTATTTAGCTGTGGTAGCAAATAATTTTTTTAGCTTATCCTTCTTTTCCTTAAATTATTTGAAACATGTTTTAAAATTTTTTATTCCTTCCAGTTTTTTTATAATTTTTTTATTAATCAAAAAAAGAAAAGAAATTAACGCAAAATTTAGAAATCATTCCATTCTACACATGCACTCAGTAATTCTTAGTATCATCACATAGATGTATGATCATCATTTCTTAGTACATTTGCATCAATTTAGGAAAAGAAATAGCAAAACAGAAGAAAAAGATATAGAATGTTAATATAGAGAAGAGAATTAAAATAATAATACTAATAAAAATATATATATATAAAAGGAAAAAGAAAAAAACAAAAACAAAAGATACAAACAAACAAACAAAAAACTATATTTCAGGTGCAGCTTCATTCAGTGTTCCAACATAGTTACATTACACTTAGGTATTATTGTGCTGTCCATTTTTGAGTTTTTGTATCTAGTCCTGTTGCACAGTCTGTATCCCTTCAGCTCCAATTACCCATTATCTTACCCTGTTTCTAACTCCTGCTGGTCTCTGTTACCAATGATATATTCCAAGCTGATTCTCGAATGTTGGTTCACATCAGTGGGACCATACAGTATTTGTCCTTTAGTTTTTGACTAGACTCACTCAGCATAATGTTCTCTAGGTCCATCCATGTTATTACATGCTTCATAAGTTTAGTCTGTCTTAAAGCTGCATAATATTCCATCGTAGGTATATGCCACAGTTTTTTTAGCCACTCGTCTGTTGATGGACATTTTGGCTATTTCCATCTCTTTGCAATTGTAGATAATGCTGTTATAAACACTGGTGTGCAAATGTCCGTCTGTGTCTTTGCCCTTAAGTCCTTTGAGTAGATACCTAGCAGTGGTATTGCTGGGTCATAATCCATTCTGCCATTCTATGTCTTTTGATTGGGAAATTCAGTCCATTAACTTTTAGTGTTATTACTGTTTGGATAATATTTTCCTCTACCATGTTGGCTTTTGTATTATATATATCATATCTGATTTCCTTCTTTCTATACTTTACTCCATACCTCTCTTTTCTGTCTTTTCATATCTGACTCTGGTGCTCCCTTTAGTATTTCTTACAGAGCTGGTCTCTTGGTCACAAATTCTCTCAGTGACTTTTTGTCTATAAATGTTTTAATTTCTCCTTCATTTTTGAAGGACAATTTTGCTGGATATAGGAGTCTTGGCTGGCAGTTTTTCTCTTTTAGTAATTTAAATATAGCATCCCACTGTCTTCTAGCTTCCATGGTTTCTGCTGAGAAATCTACACATAGTCTTATTGGGTTTCCCTTGTATGTGACAGATTGTTTTTCTCTTGCTGCTTTCAAGATCCTCTCTTTCTCTTTGACCTCTGACATTCTAACTAGTAAGTGTCTTGGAGAATGCCTATTTGGGTCTATTCTCTTTGGGGTGCGCTGCACTTCTTGGATCTGCAAATTTAGGTCTTTCATAAGAGTTGGGAAATTTTCAGTGATAATTTCTTCCATTAGTTTTTCTCCTCCTTTTCCCTTCTCTTCTCCTTCTGGGACACCCACAACATGTATGTTTGTGCACTTCATATTGTCATTCAGTTCCCTGATCCCCTGCTCAAGTTTTCCCATTCTTTTCCCTATAGTTTCTGTTTCTTTTTGGAATTCAGATGTTCCATCCTCCAGTTCACTAATTGTAGCTTCTGTCTCTTTAGATCTACCATTGTAGGTATCCATTGTTTTTTCCATTTTTTCTTCTTTGTCCTTCACTCCCATAAGTTCTGTGATTTGTTTTTTCAGATTTTCTATTTCTTCTTATTTTTCAGCCCGTGTCTTCTTCATGTCCTCCCTCAATTTATTGATTTGGTTTTTGAAGAGTTTTTCCATTTCTGTTCGTATATTCAGCATTAGTTGTCTCAGCTCCTGTATCTCATTTGAACTATTGGTTTGTTCCTTTGACTGGGCCATATCTTCAATTTTCCGAGCGTCATCCATTATTTTCTGCTGGTGTCTGGGCATTTGATCAGATTTCCCTGGGTGTGGGACCCGGCTGGTTGAGAGGTTTTTCTGTGAAATCTCTGGGCTCTGTTTTTCTTTCCCTGCCCAGTAGGTGGCGCTCGTGGCGCTCGTCTGTCTGCGGGGCCCACCAGTAAAAGATGCTGTGGCTCCTTTAAACTGCCAATCCCAATCTCGCAGTCGGCCCGGGAAACTGCACGTGGAGGGGGGGTCGCTGGCCGCAGAGGCTTGGGGGAGTGCTGATCCAAATTGCCCAGCTGGCCCGAGATGCCAAGCATGGCAGGAGGGCCCCGCTATCCAATGTTCCCATTCAGACCAGGGAGCCACGTGCGTGGAGGGGACCCCAGTCGCCAGCCACCCCGGCCAGGAAAACGCGCGCCCCTCAGGTATCTCACCACAGCGGATTCTCCCTGCCCGTTCAGCCATTCCAGAATGGGGTACACTGTCTTTTTGGTCTCTGTCGTGGCTCTGGGAGCTGTTTTGTATTGTTTCTGCTTCTTTAGTTGCTTTTCTGGAGGAGGAACTAAGACCCGTGCATCTTACTAAGCCGCCATCTTCTCTGGAAGTCCCTTCCAGTTTTGATGCAATAAAATTTGATCACTTCATTTTTCTTATATAGAGAAATGAGTATGAAGAATGCTAATATTCTATTTATGTCTAACTGTATTCAGAATAGTGCTAAAGAGTTTTCCATAATTTTCTCATTATTCTGCAGGGGAGTTTTATGAGTTAAATAGAATAATTTTTATGTTTAATGAAAGATTTATACATTACCAAGCATAAAACACTACCAGAAGAAATTAAAGAAGATGTACATAAATTGAAAGACATCCCATTTTTATGGATAGGAAGACTTCATATTGTTAAGATGCTAATGCCACCCAAAGAAATCTACAGGTTCAATGCAATAACCTTCAATATTCCAGCAGTCATTTTTGCAGAAATGGAAAAGCCAATCCTTAAATTCATATGAAACAATAAGCAGCCTTGAATAGCCAAATCAATATTTGGAACAAAGAACAAAGTTGGAGGTCTTACACATGTTCTCAAGCAGGTATGAAAACTACAACACAATGGATTGGTTTAATCAACAAGAATATATTGTATCATGATTTCAGAAGTCCCTAATTAAGGCATTGGAAAAGCAATGCTGTCTCCCTCAAAACTATAGCATTTTTGCAGTGGCTTGCTTACATTTCTTGTGGTTACTTCACTTGTATCTCTGCCTCCTACCACATGATAACTTTTCTCTTCTTGTGTCTTCTTTTCTGGTTTCCACTGACCTCTACCTTCTGATACCTCCTGTGGCTCTCTCTCTCTCACTATACCCCACTTTTTCTGCTGACTCCAGGACATGGATTGAAGCCCACCCTGATTCAGGTAAGCCAAATCAGGATTTCAAACAACATTCTCTGAAGGTCTGATTTTCTCCTACAGGAATGCAGATTTAGATTAAAAATAGTTCCTTCATTGTTATACACAATTAAACCTACCACACTTCCTGATTTCAAAAGTTACTGAAACACTTTAGCAATCAATACAGTTAGGTAATGGCATAAATATAGACCAATAGAATAAAACTGAGACTTTAGAAATGAACCCACTTATCTATGGCCAACTGATATTTCACAAGGGTGCCAAGTGGACTAACAGAAAAGAATGATCTCATCATTAACTGATGCTGAGAAAAGACTAGACATGCATATGCAAAGGAATGAACTTTGAACTCTACCTCAAATCATACACAAAAATCAATTTAAAATGAATCAATGACCTCAATATATTACAGATAAAAGTCATAAAACCCTTAAAATAAAACATAGGGAGGCGGGCCGCGGTGGCTCAGCGGGCAAAGTGCTTGCCTGCTATGCCGGAGGACCTCGGTTCGATTCCCGGCCCCAGCCCATGTAACAAAAACAAAGAAACAAAATACAATAAAACAAGAAAATGTTTAAAAATGTTTCCCTTTCTTCCTTCCTTCCTTCCTTCTATCCTTCCTTCCTTCTCTCTGTCTTTCCTTTAAAAAAAAAAAAAAAAAAAAAAAAAAAAAAAAAAAAAACATAGGGAGAAAAATCTATACTTAGATTTGGGAGTGATTTCTTAGATCTGATACCAGAAGCAAGAATAACAAAGAAAAAAGTCATCAAAATGAAAAGAAAATCTGTACATCAAAAGACAATATCAAGAAAATGATAGGAAAATTTACATAATAAAAGAAAATAATAGCTGATAAAGGTTTAATATACAGAAAAAATAAGAACCACTACAACTCAAAACCAAAAGTCAAATGACCCAACTTAAAAATGGACAAAGAACTTCAATATAGATTATTTAAAAGATATAGAAATGGCCAATAAGCACAAGAAGGGATACTCAATATCTCTGTGTATAAAGAAAATGCAAAGAAAAACTATAATGAGATACCAATTCACACTCATGGTGATTAAAATCAGAAAATAACAATAGTTGACAAAGATGCAGAGAATTTGGAACTCTTATAATTACTGGTGTCATTATAAAATGGTGAAGCAACTGTGGAAAACAGTTTGGCAGTTCCTTAGGAATTTAAGCATAAAATTACCACATGTCTCAGCAATCACACTTCTTGGCATTTAAGCAAAAGAATTGAAATCTGGTATTAAAACAGATATATGCATACCAGTGTTCATATAACATTATTCACAATAGGCAAAAGGTGGAAGCAACCCAAGTGTCCATCAACACATAAATGGTTAAACAAAATGTGGTATAGATATACAATGGAATATTATTCAGCAAAAAAAAAGAGAGAGAAAAAAGTTTTGAAACATATCACTACTTGGACTAACCTTGGAGACATCATGTTGAGGGGCATAAACCACACACAATTAGATGAATATTGTGTGATCTCACTTATACAAAATTTTTAATTAAAAAATACTGAGAAAGGGCAACTTGCATATTTTCTCTGAAATATTCCCTCTTTTAAGGTAGAACACAACGTATATTTCCTCAACTTGTTATTTCTGATATCTTATATCAGTAAGGCTCATTCCAGACTCTTACATAATACAAAGTAAAGTAATGAAGTAAAAACCAAACTGGTAAAATAAAGATGATATCATTAAGACTGTTAACCAACTTTATGCTACTCATTACCATCAATTTAAATCATTGAGACTTTTCTGCGATCCAAAGATTCATGTGAAATAATGTTTCTGCTCTATCATCATTTTCCCTCTATCATGTCCTTCATGTGGCCAAAGATATTTCCTGTACCATGTACAGAAAAAGTATAACTGACAATACAGTCATTACTGTCTCAGTTCTGGCAATTTCTTTCTCTGTTTATCTTTCCTTAAACATTGTAAAGATTTTGCTGTTAAAATGCTTGCTTTTCCACTTCACATAGTTGATGCATTCTATAACAGCTGTACTTACTTGAAGTTTACAATTCATCTTCCAAGATGTATATTACATTTCGAAAATGTGAATCTGCTATTTAAGAATGCCACCTTGTACAAGCAGACAAAATTCTGACTTAGATTCTTCATTATTTGATCTCATCTAATCACTTGATCAAAAAATTTCACTTGGCTAAAATGTTTGTAAATAGTTGATACAAACACACCTCCAGTCAATGACATAATGAACAAATAAACACCCTATCTCCATCAACCACCTTTAATAGAGTTTTATTATATATATACTTTATTTTTAAAGAAATGAATTATTACATATATGCTACATGTTTATTTACTTAAATCTTTCCATTTGCATCTATAAGAAAACAATATCAATTATCATGACCTTTATGCATTTGTGCTGGTTTGAAAGGATGTATGCCCCCTAGAAAATCCATGTTTTAATCAAAATCCCGTTTCATAAAGGTAGAATAATTCTTATTCAATACTGTATGTTTGAAACTGTAATCAGATCATCTCCCTGGATGATATGATTTAGTCAAGAGTGGTTGCTAAGCTGGATTAGGTGATGACATGTCTCCACCCATTTGAGTGGGTCTTGATTAGTTTACTGGAGTTCTGTAAAAGAGGAAACATTTCAGAGAGAGATTCAGAAAGAACAGAGAATGCTGCAGCACCATGAAGCAGAGAGTCCACCAGCTAGCAACCTTTGGATATGAAGAAGGAAAATGCCTCCTGGGGAACTTTATGAAACCAGAAGCCAGGAGAGAAAGCTAGCAGGTGTTGCTGTGTTTGCCATGTGCCCATCCAGCTGAGAGAGAAGCCTTGATCATGTTGACCATGTGCCCTTCCAGATGAGAGAGAAACTCTGACTGTATTCACCTTGTGCCTTCTCACTAGAGGGAGAAAACTTAAACTTCATCAGCCTTCTTGAACCAAGGTATCTTTCCCTGGATGCCTTAGATTGGACATTCTATAGACTTGTTTTAATTGGGACATTTTCTCAGCCTTAGAACTAAACACTAGCAACTTATTCAATTCCCTTTTTTAATAGCCATTCTGCTGCTGGTATATTGCATTCCAGGAGCAAAGCAAACTAGAATAGCATTTCTCAAGTATTTTTAATGCACTTACTATTATTGGGATACATAAACTATACACAGTAGATAGCTAGATAGATATAGATAGATCAAAAGATAGATTTTTCCAAATATGTAGCTTATAATTTACTTCAGTTGATTTACAAAAAGCATGGTATTTTATGGTTTCAGTTTTTTCACTCAGCAGTAAATTTTTAAGATATAGTTCTCTGGATTGCTATAGAATGATTTCATGCATTTAAACTAAATGCACATTTTGGTTGCATTTGAATGTTCTCTTATTACAAACAGCAATGTAGTTCACATTACTTTATACTTCATTTTGCTCACATGCAATAGTCTATCTGCTTTGTATATATGACCTAGCACAATATTTGAAATGTTTTTAAATTTCTCTTTACAAAGATAAGATATCTGCCAAATATATTTCCAAACATGCATGCATTTATTCCTGGGCTTTTAAAAATCTCTTTCATTCTTCAGTTTCCTAGTCTGTGATAATATTGCTGTGCCTTGATCCACAGACTTTGGTAAGTTTTTCCCAACTGCATTGTGATAATTTATGAACAAAACTCTCAAAATTTCCAAGTTCCATTAGGCTTTATTGAGAAGGTACACAATTCTTGAATTGAAATGTTGACAGCTTTGTTTCTTTCAAATTTCTTTCTTAAATACTTAGCTTTATGTGGTCCTTTAATGGCTAAATAGTTGCTCATTTCATTGCTTTTGGAAATCTAAATTCTTGACAAGTTATTTTTTTATTAATTAATGGAAAAAAAAGAAATTAACCCAACATTTAGAAATCATACCATTCTACATATGCAATCAGTAATTCTTAACATCATCACATAGATGCATGATCATCGTTTCTTAGTACATTTACATCGGTTTAGAAGAACTAGCAACACAACATAAAAAGATATAGAATGTTAATATAGAGAAAAGAAATAAAAGTAATAATAATAGTAAAAAAAAAGCCTATAGCTCAGATGCAGCTTCATTCAGTGTTTTTACATGATTACTTTACAATTAGGTATTATTGTGCTGTCCATTTTTGAGTTTTTGTATCTAGTCCTGTTGCATAGTCTGTATCCCTTCAGCTCCAATTACCCATTATCTTACCCTGTTTCTAACTCCTGCTGGTCTCTGTTACCAATGACATATTCCAAGTTTATTCTCGAATGTCCGTTCACATCAGTGGGACCATACAGTATTTGTCCTTTAGTTTTTGGCTAGACTCACTCAGCATAATGTTCTCTAGGTCCATCCATGTTATTACATGCTTCATAAGTTTATCCTGTCTTAAAGCTGCATAATATTCCATCGTATGTATATACCACAATATAGCACTGGTTAGAGGATTGACTTTGTTAGAATTATTTGTTTTTAATATATTCAACCTATAAGAAATTTGAGTTAGTCTTGAGGTCAAATCATCTACTGCAAATAATATTCTGTAAACTGTAGAAATTTTACTATATGGGCAAGGAGACAATTCCTGCACAGTTAGGAGAAATAAGAAAAACACAGAAAGAGAAATAATCACATGAAAGGTCAGAGAAAGCAGAATTTAAGTTGAAGTATATGTATGAGAAATAAAAAGTTAAGACAAAAATTAGTACCCAAAACCATCTATTATATAAAACTGAATATTTTGGGCAGCTGAACACTATACAACACTTTTAAACTTTTCTTATAATTAAAAAAGTATTAATGACTTCTCTGGCAAACAAACATTTTTTCCTTATTTTAAAAGTGCCATGGGGAGGGGTTGATAACAGCATTAACTGAAGGGTGATTGAAACCAACATATTTACACTGATGAGGTAAAAGTAGAATTGAAAGAAATAAATGCAGACTTCGATGTAAATGGGGATGCATGGTTGATTCAGTGGCAGAATGTTCACCTGCCTTGTGGAGATGTGGGTTCCATTCTGGTCTATGCACGCTCACCCCCCATTCCCCCATGAAAAACCACTTTGATGTATATAATGAAATCAATCCATTATTGCTTATATATGTTTAGAAATCACAGGAAAAATATTTCTAATACAAATCTTGCCATCAGTTCAATGACATACCTGAGTCCACATTGGTACAAGATAAATAACATAAGAATTTGGAATCTAAGAATATGTGCAATGACTAAAACAGTGCATGGTGTTAGACTTTCTCTCTGAAGTTTACTCTTTAAAGAAGCATTATATTTGAATGACCAAGAAGATACAATAATGCACAGACAGAAAATAATATACATGAAGCAATAAATATCTGAAGATTTTCTTTATATATTTCAATTTTTTATTATAAATAAAAGTGACACACATAATTAAATTTTGTCATCAAATGTATTTATTTTTACAAGTTAACAAGTACTGGTTCTCAAAGTTAATATTATAACCTTATTATTAAAAAAAACAGAACCTTGAACCAGGTGTTCTATCCTTTCACTACATATAATATATTTGGTTTATGATTGATAGTATCCACTCAAATATAATTGCATCTAGATTAGAACTAACAAACCTTATTATGATTCAAAGGGCCAAGAACTGGGCTTTGTTGTCATCTTCTACCTTTTCTAGTCCCTTAAATAGTATAACTTTTAAAATATATTTTCTAAGTCTCATAGATATAAATTTTTCTGAAACCAAAGGGAAAGTTACAAGGGTATGATCAACTCAATTATAGGACCTGTTGAAGGGTATCAGACATTACAGAGAGAAAGTGACTATGATTTATAGAGAATTTAATAATAAAAGACAAAACTTTAGAAGTTAATGAAAGGAGTTTCCAAGAATATCATTTTAGTAGAAAGGAATAAAACTCAAGATATCCTCAAGGTTCATCTATGCTGTGGCTTGCATCAGGACTTCATTCCCTTTTATGTCTGAATAGTATTTACCATACTTTATTTATGTTTCACTTGGTGAACACTTACATTGCTTCTGTTTTTGGCAGTTGTGAATAATAGAGCCATGACCACTGGTGTGCAAATATCTTCTCACTTTCAATTCTTCTGAGTATAACCTTAGCAGACATGTGATAGCATAATTCTATATCTAGTTACTGGAGGCACTGCAAATTATCTTCCAATGCAGCTGCACTATTTCACATTCTCATCAATGAATGAGTGTTCTTACTTCCCACATCCTCTCCAACTCTTGCAGTTTTCTGTTTGTGTTTTTTAACAGTAGCAATTCTAGTGGGTGTGAAATGTTATCTTTTTTTTTACATTTCCCTAAAAGCTAGAGATGTTGATAATATTTTAAAGTGTTTTTCAGCCATTCATATGTCTTCTTTGGAGAAATATCTATTCAATTATTTTGCCCATTTTTAAAGCTTTTTAACTGTATAGTATAATATATATACAAAGCAAAGAAATAAAAAGCAATAGTTTTCAAATACTCTTCAAAAGTAGTTACAGGACAGATCCCAGAGTTTGGGATCTATAACTACCATACAATCCTCTCAGATTTTTCCTTCTAGCTGCTCCAGAATATAGGAAGCTAGAAGGCTTAAACTTTTTTTAATCACTACAACTGACATTTTTCTTTCTTTTTTTTTTGAAAAAAAAACATATATACAAAAAGCAATAAATTTCAAAGCACAGCATCACAATTAGTTGTAGAACATATTTCAGAGTTTGACCTGGGTTACAATTCCATAATTTCTGGTTTTTATTCTAGCTACTCTAAGATACTGGAGACTAAAGTAAATATTAATTTAATGATTCAGCAATTATATTCATTTGTTAAATCCTATCTTCACTGTATAAATTCACAATCACCTTTGATCTTTCTCTACCTCTCTCTAGGGGTGTTTGGGCTACGGCCAATCTAAATTTTTCATGTTGTAAGGGTCTTTCACTAATATGGCATAGGGAGATGGAACTATCTGATATACTGGAGAGGTTGGGCCTTCTAGTTTTCAGGACGTATCTGGTCCATGGACCTTTCTGGAGATTGTAGGTTTCTGGAAAGTTACTCTAGTTCATGGAACCCTTGTGGAATCTTATATATAGTCCTACATGTTCTTTAGGATTGGCTGGAATGTCCTACTTGGGGGTTGGTAGGTCATGATAGGTAGCAAAGTCTACCTGAAGCTTGCTTTAGAGTAACCTCCAGACTAGCCTCTCGACTCTATTTGAACACTCTGCCATTGATATTTTCTTCATTACACTTCTTTCCCCCTTTTGGTCAGGATAGAATTGTCGAACTCATGGAGCCAGGCCCAGATTCATCCCTAGGAGTCATCTCCAGGGAGACTTTCATCCCCAGATGTCATGTCCCACATAAGGGGGAGTTTGCTCATCTTTAATTGGGCTGTTTTTTTATTGTTGAGCTGTAGGAGTTCTTTATATATCCTAGGTATTAAACCCTGATCGGATATGTGGTTTCCAAATATTTTTACCATTGGGTAGGTTGCCTTTTCACTTTTGTGACAAAGTCCTATGGGGTACAAAAGTTTTTAATTTTAAGGACATCCCATTGTGGTTTTTTCCCCATTTTTTCCCTTGTTAACTTATGCTTTGGAGGTAAAGTCTAAGAAACCATTGTGTAACACACAATCCTGAAGATCATTCCCTATGTTTTCTTTTGGGAGTTTTATATTCCTGGTTTTTATATTTAACTTTTTGATCTATTTTGAATTATGTCTTGTACGTGGTGAGAGAAATTGGTCCTCTTTCATTCTTTTGCGTATTCTCCCAGTACAAACTGTGAAGAGAATATTCTTTCTCAACTGAGTGAAGTTGGCAGTCTTGCCAAAAATCAATTAGCCATAGGAGCACCATGCAGTTTGTGTCTTCTTCCCCTCCAAACCAATGGAGTCTGGGCAGGCCCTGAGAGATCCTGGGTACCAGCATCAGGAACTTAATCACAGAATAGTAATTTAGTCTTGTAGCTTAGATCTAAGTACCAAAATAACAAAATCATGGTGCTACAAGATCCAGTTCATGAAGAATTGATACATCCTAATTTTGTAAAAACCTTTAGTATTCCTGAGGAATTGTGCATTTTGAGTAATGATGTGTCTCCTTAGTGATAGAATACTGCTCAAAAGGAGATCTTTGGAAGCTACTCAACAAACCAGAATATTGCAGTGGACTTAAAAGTTAGATACTTTCCTTACTTAGTAATATAGAGACAGGGATACAATGTTTACATGAAAATAAAATTATGCATTGCTATCTAAAACCTGAAATCATTTTTCTTCAGCATCTTGATGGAAAGAGTGCATAAAAATAATAATTGATCTGGGATATGTCAACACATTGACCAAGGAAGTATTTTTGGGAACATTGCAGTATCTGGCCCCAGAGCTCTTTGAGAATAAACTTTACACAATTTCTGTTGATTATTGGAAGTTTGGGACCATGGTGTTTGTATGCATTGTTAGATATGGGCCTTTTGGCATCATCTGCAGCCTTTTTCATGGCATTGGAAGATTAAGAAGAAGGATCCAAAGTCTATGTTTGCTTGTGAGAGATTACAGGAAAAGCTCAGTTTAGTAGCCATGTACCTCAACCAAACAGACCTTATGGTTTAATAGTAGGATACATGGAAAACTGGCTACAATTGATTCTGATTTGGGTAACAACAGAGAGAGGGAAACATTGATTTCATTTTGAAGCAGCCAAGATGTTTTAATAGCTCACATTCTAAATTTGAAGAGAGCACACATTCTAAATATGACTTCTGCAATGATTATTTCCTTCTTGTTGCCACCTGATGAAAGTCTTCACTCACTACCATCTCACTTGATCATGAAACTGGAATAAATACTAGTTCTCAAAAGCATCTTTCAGAGGTGTTCTAAATAGAATCAGAATCTCTGATAGCTATATGATTTGTTTGATAAAAGTTTATGACTGTAAAGGAGAGGTCATTTGCTTCCAGAAATTTTTCTGTGTAAATTACATTGTATAGGACAGGAAATAACAGCTACAATTTATGTGCTGCATAAAGTATGGGCTGATGAAGTGAACTATATTTTTGTTTTAAAAGAAACCTTCAGCAGGTCAGGGATAGAGAGCAGAAATATTGCTTCCTTAAATATAACACTAACTTGACAAAAATGAAGAAAACATTGACCTCAACATTGCAACAACTGAACACTAAATTGAAGATTTTTAAGCATTATGCTTGACTTGAAGATATATAGTAGTAGTAGATGACTTTATATGATACATTCAGAAAAAAATTTAAAAACTTGGGGTCAAAAAAGGCCATTCAAAACACTGGGCTTATTATCATTAGCTATCTACAGGATCAAATAATTTCTGTGCACATTGAATTCATGGAGCTACAGAAGTTCCCCAATGAAAGCTCGCAGGGAAACTTGATGGAATATCTGGATAAGTGACTCATTGATCTCCATAAGCAGTTAATACATGGATCTTTGGAATTGCATTCCTCAGAAGCTTGTGCTTAACCCTATGTCTCTATAGATTTGGATCCCTGTTCCTGGACATGTGTGGGTTTGTCAACTCATTGCATTTGAGTGGCTTTGTAGTCTGTGTCCTCAGTGGGAGGTGGGAAGGATCTGGGCTGCCATCTCTATATTTAGCAATTTCTAAGCTGTATGGTACTAAGTGGGGGGAATGGAAAAGGATCAGCATGCCTATGAAACTTAATCACAGAATAGTAATTTAGAAATTACTTGAAATTTCCAACTTGACATGTTTCTTTTTCTTTAACTCAGTGCTAAAAGTTCTATCAAGTGGTATTTATCCTTTTATTCACTGAATCCCTTGGGAGGTTTCTAAGGGAATGTCTTACATAAGCGTGTTGATGACATCACAGAATCTGGAAATTTACTACTGTGTTTCTTGTTAATAGTATCTGGTAAGATCCCTCCTAATGAATTTCAAGGACAGTTTTTCTTTGATGCTTCTTCCAGTAATCAAAAATATTCTTATTTAAGGTCATTAAAAAGTTTTTTAGGAAGATGTCATGGGAACATGGCCATAAATTATGGTATTGGGCTGGATATTGTATAAGTTCTCATGGCAAAATTTTACCATGTCTGCATGCAGTTGGGCAAAGTCTTCCATCTCCCAGTCTGTCTAACGATAATTAATGTGCCTCTGAAATTCATATGGCCATAATGGTAATGGGAGTAAATTTCCCAAAGAAGTTCAAGGGTTCCAGAAAGATTTACTAACTTTAATGTAATGATATCAATGGTCCTTTCAAATTTTACAGAAGATTGTAAGCTGACAAGGCATTTTTTTTTGAGTTAATAATAATGCTTACAGTGTTCTTTAATATTAATTCCTATTATGTGTGCCTACACCACATGGTATAAAAGTTGAGATTCTCCAGTTTGGAAGCACAAAATCAAGCAGCTTTTTATTGAATGTAAGGTATAAATCTTTTTAGCAAGGAAATGTTACAGCCCATCCTGAAAACAGATTCATAATAACTAAATCAAATTAAAAGGACATTAAGTGTGCAAACTGGCTATCTATCTATCTAAAGGATTCAAAGAACACTTGAGGCTTTGGTTCTTCACCATATCCATCCTTCACAGGTTTTCCAGAATCATGTTTAATTATGTTTGCACTTTATGGTACCTACTATTGACAAATGCTATTTCCCTATATTAAACAGATTAACCCATTGAAAAAATGCCTGGAAGAAAATAACTTCAGCCATCTCATTAAAATTTTTTCACTGACATTGATTAAATATAGTAGACAATTTGTTCATTCCATCCTGAGAAAGTTCATGGAAAAATTTGGTTAATATGCATTTGAAAAGCTACCAAGTGACTTGTGGAGAGCACCAGAGCTCATCTTAGTGAAGGGTATAACCAGATATCCATTCTTCTTTTTCAAAATCAGAGGATAAAAATTAATATTTTTACTATTTCTTTTAGTTCATCCAGGGATCTATCCTTTGAGAATTTGGTTAGAAGATCGTAACCTTGGTGACATTTCTTTTAGTTTCCATATTATCTCTTCTTACATCAACCTCAAGTTTTATAATAGACAGCTCTATAAGAATTGAGTACATCTAAAAATTCCATAACATCAATTTTTGATGGCAGTTTCAGCCAAGGTTAGAAGCTGCTTTGTTGCAAAACATCTCAAAGTCATGTACTATTACAAAAGCATATCTGATATCTGTGTATTTATTTACTCTCTGGTTTATAGTTGACAAACTCTAAGTTCTACAATCTGGTATGATTTTACCTCAGGTAGAGGATGATAGACTAAAGTACGGGTTAAATTAATGACACCATATCCTACTTAATAACCTCCAGTTTCAAGTTTGAGATATGATACCTCAACAACTAATACTAGATCAGGGTTCTTAAAGGGAATTATTAGTAAATATGATCCAATAATTGTCCTGAGTTAAGACAATTATGAATTTCCCCTTCCTCTTGTAGAAAGGAAAGCAGCAGGATTCGGGGTGTTGCAGCAGTGAAGAGTAGTTTGAGAGAGACTGTAAGAGAATATTATAAGAGGTTAATTGTCTAGCAGAAAGATTCTGTGTGAATGGTAATTACTCAGTGAATAGTAAAGAATGTACTGCATGAGAATCCATGTGATGAAGTGAGGAGCTTGTAACTGGCTCAGCAGAAGCATCAAGTTTTGCATTGGTAGTTATTTCTCCAAGAAAAGGGATATGCCTTTGCAAATGGTTCAATGGTAAGGCTATAGAAAGTGATGAGCTTTTTATTGTTTCCATGAAATTGAGTTAAAATTGCAAGCATTTATCCAGATTGCACACCTACAAAAAATGGCTTTTGCAATTAGGGATGTTACAGAAGGAGTCTGTTGAAAAGCTTTCATTAGGTTATGGAAGGCCTGTTCATGTTTGCACCCCTAGAAGAGAAGGTCTTTATCGAAGACAATTCATAAATAAGTTTTGAATTAAAAAAAAGTTGCCGCTCATTGTCTGCAATATACAGTTAAATGTAGAAAACCTCTCAACTTTCATTCTGTGAGGGACTTAGGGTAAGTTTGGATAGGTTTTAGTCTATGAAAAAAAAGGATGATTGCATCCTGAGCTATGTCTTGCTAAAATTAATAGACTATGTCATGTCAAAATTATAATTTATCTTTTGGTAATTTAATATTAAATGCTAGGATGAGAGCAAATAAATGAAATCATTTTCAGAGAATTTCTTGTTCTCTGAACAAGAATAATCAGTACATTTTATTCAATCTCAATCAAAAGGGAAATTTAGATATTTTATGTTTTGACTAGGTCCTAGGTAAAGTAAAAGGAAGTTTCAGTGAAATGCTAAAGTATGACAGTCCACATTGTTGTCCTCTCTAGGATAAGTGAAAAAGTTATTTACTTTCCTGGTCTGCAAGCACACTGGAAAGGTAGAGCAAAGATTCACTGCAGTGAAGCATGTAGCTCCAGGAGGAATTGATGACATATGGGATTTGGATGAGGTACCACTAGGAAGTGATGACTAACATCATTTTTTGATGGCACTGAGATCTTGAACATATCTATACCTTCATCCATTTAATTTCTTTCTTATCAAGATGGGGGTATTATAGAGCTAGTTCATGGTATAAGAAGACCTTTGTGTCTGACACTTCCAACTACAGTTTTGATCCTGGAATTGAAAAGATAAGGTGGAAGGAGTAGAAACCATGAACAGTTGACCCATTTCTTCAGTAACTTACTTGTGCCTTCGTGGCCTGTAGAGAAAGAACTCCTATAGCAATTTCATTTTATGATTGGGTGCTGCAGGGTTTACCCAAATTAATGACTTTGTGGTTCAGACAATACCCATTTCAAGATGGTCAGCTCAAGTCTCATGGTAATTGGGTGTCCTGTGGTTAGGCATTTAGTCTCTGCTAAATCCCAGTAAAAGGCCAAAATCTGTTTCTTAAAAGAAGAGCAGTAATTTTCACCCAAGGATGGCAAGATTTGTTCCAAAATCCTACATCTTCACCATGTTTCTGAATCAGAGTCCTAAGAAAAGACTCCAAGCAGCATCTCTATTTGCCACTGGCAATTCAAATATGCTTATATATACTGGGTCATTATGGCCCAAGTAACAAAGTGGTTTCCATGACAGTCTGGACATGTTTCAGAGACTCTTCTTATTGCAGTCCCCACCAAAATTTATCAGCTTTTGGGTTACTCAGTAAATTGGCCAAAGTAGCACACAGATATGAGGAACATCTGCTCTAAGTTCCTTAGAGGTCAACAAAACAGTCTGTTTCATTTTTTTCGTTGTAGGAGGGGCCAGATTCAGCAGATTTCCCTTCATCTGAAATGGGATATCTTGACATTGTCTTCTCCATTTAATGTCTAGAAATTTCACTGGTGTATAAGACTCCTGAATGTTTGTTCAATTTATTACCCATCCTCTGACATGCAAATTTCCCTCCGATCCCACACACATACCAAATAGGTCTTGAGTAGTTTATATTTCTGCTCACCAGTTCAATCAGCAGATGATCGATAATAAAATAATGTGATTATAATTTCCTGAAGGATAATTTGATCAAGTCAACGACAGACTAGATTTCATAGACAGTGTAGATTTGCTATCCCCCTGAGGAATGATAATGAAACCTATTTTGACCTTGCCAGCTGAAAGCCAACTAACAAATATGGGGGGAAAAGCATATTTTCAAAATCCATAGCTGCATACCAAGTACCTGAGGATGTGTTAATTTGTCCAAGCAATGATACCATGTAAAAAACATCCTCTGCAGTTAGAATAATCAGCTAGTAATTTATGAGATTCCACTATCATCCTCCCAAATCCATCTGTTCTCTAAAAAGGCCAAAGAGGAAAACTGAAGAAGAATGTATTAGAATCACCACCACTGCTTCGTTCCAGCCATTAATGATGGCACTAATCTTATATATGTGGGTAGATGTATTTCTGAGCTTTCTATTCAGTTTCTTTGATTAAGACATCTAAGTTTTCAACAATGTCAACTCTCTTGATTATTTTACCCTTTTGAAAAGTCCTAAAATCAGATTATGTGAGTCATCTTACTTTATTCTTCTTTTTCTGTTTTTTTTTTTACTATCATAGCCCTTTTTCTTTTTCATATTAATCTTAGATCAGCTTGTTAATTTCTTCAATAAAAATGCTTCACTTAAATTTTAATGGGGTGGCATTGAATTTATAGATCATTTGATATTGGATTAATTAATAGATCAATTGCTCTGAATTGGGCTCCCTCCTAATGTCTTTTTTCTTTATTTTATTTTATTCAGATTCCATAGCCAACATTACCTAATATAACTTTGAAATTACTTTGTGGGGACCCAGACATTCCAGATATGTTTCAAAATTGTTCTATGAGTTTCTCATTTATATAGCCAAGTATTAGTCTGTTAATTAGTATATGACATCCCCAAGTAAAAGAAATGCCATATAACACTCAAAAGATTTTTGCTCTAACAAACATTGAATATTCTAACATTCAATCACATAGAAAATTACAATTCTGTCTAATGTCAACTATTAACTCTGCTGTTAACACTTTTTATCCTGAAGTGTGTCTCTTCTGTGAGAATCTCAAGGAGTTTAAAATATCTCTTATGCCACTTAGAAGAGTAGCACTTTAAAATATAAATAAGAAGCAAAGTAATTTTTCTTGCACAATTATGAATTATGTAATAAGTTCTGTTTTTATATGATTTTATAATATACATAGATATTATTTATATCTGGAATTTTTGTTATATTCCATTAGAGGAAACTGTATTTCAGGGAATTTAAGTTATTAACCTGATGACACATAGCTTATACATATCAGAGCTAGGACTACATAATAGCAAATTATCATTTGATTACTTTTCACATCCTATGCCATATGATTTTCCCACTCAGGTATAATTAAAACCAAAGTGCCTTCATGTAGTTCCTTTTATCATGTAGTTCATTTTACTAAAAGCTTGCACTTCTAATTTATGAGAAAAAAGCTCACTTTTTTTGCAGAAGAATCTTCTTATTTTTCTTCTTGGGCATCCCGTGTGTACTTAAAGAGCTTAACAAGCTGTCATAAGTTTCCCAATGCATAATATTCACAAAATATTGCAATTGAGTGACCAGTTTAGTTTCAGAGGGAAGAGGAAAAATTTTCATCAGTTACACAATAATTTAGACACTGCAATCTTGTATCTCAAAGTAGATTACATGCTTTAAAAAACTGAAGAAAGGATTTACTGGTTTACTCAGAGTTGTGTTAAAATTGCATCACACATCTTCTTGGGAACAAAGCTAGGAAAACAGGAACGTCCTCATATACTTAAATCAATAAAGCTGAAAATTTAAAATTTGCCTTTCTTTTTTGAGGAAAAATAATATAATAATAACAGTAGCAATAGAGAACTATATGTAAATATTAAGCAAATTATTAAAGTAGATAATCATTATCTACTTGTTTAATTAGTAAATGTCCATTTGGTGAATGCTATTTTGGAATCATAATTTTATTTGTGATTGAAGATTATTAATGAATTTTAAATTTGATTTGCTAGTTTTCTCATTTATATAAAATTCATTTTCTTTTATTATTATTTTAAAATTTTAATTGTCTTTTAAGCTTGATGGATTTATAAAAATCAATTCAAATAAGTGTGGATAGAACTTGCATCTTTTCTTGGTGATAATGATTCCAGAATTTTGCGTGTCACAATGGGATTGCATATAGAGTTGAGTGGCTTAGCCTGAGGAGTCAGAGAAATCTGAGTTTGCCTCCTGGCTCTGCTAATAAATTGCATGCTTTTATCAAACTATACATCAAACTTGGTATGAAATTTTTGTGTATAAAATGGTGCTCAATTATTTAGTTGGCAAATTTCAACATAAACTGTATAAAATAATATACAAATGATTCCTAAATGCAATAAAAAAGATGTGTGTTCTCTTGGATGTTTGCTACCTTTTGATATCCATTATGTAAGAGTTGAGAAACCAGTTTTATTCACATCTTTCAGATTGATCTCTTTTTTCAATTCAAGATTTATAAAAGGCTTACACATAAGAAATTTGAAATGTGAGTCTAATTTATGCCAATTTGTAGTTACGTGGAAACATTTTTAAATTATATGATTTTCACACCTATTTTATATTCAAATCCAATACTATGCTGTGATGTGAACATGTTTGCTCACATATTCAATGTGCATGAATTAGGACAAGTATTCAGACATGTGCTTTCCACTGTAGCATTTTTAGATTAAAAAATCCCACTATTCATTTTTTTTGTAAATTTTAAGATAATATAATATGAGAACAAGATATAGAATATTGATGAGCAATGAACTGGAAATCAGTACAAAAATCAGCAGGCATGTTTTTAGACTAATTTAGCCAACAACTAAATGATTCATTTAACTCACACAGGTAAATTCAATTTACTGGGGACAACTTCTTTGTCATCAAACTATCAGTGCCTTGATATTATTATTCCTTTCCCAGAAGCAAACGTGAACATATAATTGTGTGAACACTATTTTCAGGATATTGCTTTGAGTACATAAGTGTGTAAAGTGAAATGTAAAGTGTGTAAAGAGGGTTCCCATCCGCTTTGCATTTATACAGAATTCTGTAGAAGTATATGACCGAAACTAATATATTTATGGCCTTCACAGATGTTATTAAGCTGTGAGTTTTCCTGTTTTTATTATTTCTGGGGATTTATCTCTTTACTCTGGTAGTAAATTTGGGACTGGTTGTATTTTTCATTGGATACATGACTCCTCAATCTGATGTATTATTTTATGAGTGTAATGTCATTCTTGGATGGATGCCTGCTATTCTTCAGTTGTTGACCACAAAATATTAGCCAATTTACTGTCAGAGAATAAAGCCATTTCATTTCTTGTATATAAAATATGTTACTTTATTTTTTTATATGCTGTATGGTGGAGGTCACATTTCATTCTTTTTCCATGTGAGTATTCCATTATTGCAGTGCCATTTATTGAATTTTTGTTTATTTGGGTTTATTTTGCTGGTTTGTTTGTTTGCTTTTTAGGCAAAGTGCATGGGTCAGGAATCAAACCCAGGTCTCCCACATGGCAGATGAGAATTCAACCATTGAACGACCCTTGAACCCCCTCTCTTTGTTAATTTTGCGACCACAGAATGCTTTCTCTTGGCTGCAGTGGCTTATGATTTCTATGTAGCAATCTACAAGCAACTGCTATATCACTTAAGATGCTACCAAGTCTATGTGCCTCTCATCATTGCTGCTTAAGTTGGTGGCATTTTACATGCTACTATGAACATTAATAGTTCACTTTAAAAGTCTATTCTTCTATGCATATGAAATTATTTCTTTTGTTTTGCTTTCTTTTCTTTTTGTATTTTTCTTTTTACTTTTTTTGTTTTCTTCTTTTTTATTTTATTTTATTTAATGAAATTAGACAGCTGTTTTGTGACATTCCTTCTCCCCTTGTTTTTTCCTCTTCTGACACTCACATCAACCAACTTCTACTCTTCTACTTTTTGGACTATATTGAGATAACCACTATCAAAAATTGTTTGAGATAAATCAGTTCATAAATAAAGTACAATTTAGTATTGAGTATAACTTTAAAAAATGTAAAATAACTAGCCTAGCTCTATGGTCAGAATATAGGGAAGAAAATGTCTCATTTTTTAGATAGTAATGTTTATATATCTTAGGATATTATTTCCAAAAAAAGCATTAATCTGTCCTCTAATGCAGCATTTTGCATATATAGATATATTGCATCATCTGATTATCAATAATTATGTTCAAAGTGATCCATATTAAGTAGTCATTGATTATATTATATTGATGTTCTTAGCCTTTCTATAATTTGATTTTCATTTAAAATAATTCCCTAGATATCTTCAAGAGTTGGCAGCTACATATAACCTCATAAGGTTTACAGTAAATCCTAAACACTCACTATGAGTGAATTCCCCTTCTGGAATTGCACCGAAGGACTTCCTAAAGTTACTTCACTTCTTCTTGTGCCCTTAACTCTCAGATCCATCTGGACTTCTAGACATGCCCTTTGCATGCTGTGGCTCAACACAAGAAATAGGTATCACATTATTCCTTTCCACTGCCCAATTACAGAGATTCATAAGATCCATTCTGAAATTCCAAAATGTATATTGAAATGATTTGTTAATATTTATTGACTATATAACTAAGATTCAGGAAAAATATATAGTTTAAAGAATAACCTACAACTAACTATAATGTACAGACAGACCCAGATATGAAAAGGTAGGAAGCCTGCCTTTATAGGGTACTGTGATCAGATTCAATGAGGAAAGCAGTAGGAAATGGTCTCATGTTACCTCAACTTCTACTTGCTTATTCCCTTTATATTCTGCTATTTTGTTGCAAAATTTGCATATTGAAGGAGCATTAGGAGTAGAAATTCACTTTTTTTCAATAAAATTCAGTCTTATCCCAGTAGGGATGCTTGTACTGTGAGTCCACCATACCAGTCTCTTGGAAACAAGAAATCAGAGTGCTAATTCTTAAGTCTGAATTTGAGATCCATTTGAATAATTTTCAGGACCTCAGTTTCTAATCAGTTATGCAAAGAGACCTCATCATTGTTGGAGCAAACCCACTTTGTAGCAGTGTGATTTAAATCTACACTCAAAATTCCAGTTGACAAAACATATAACACTGACTTTAATGTAGATATCATGCTGTCTTATAAAAAGTTGAGTTATTTGAAATCACAGAATCTTAATATTTGTTTTCATGAATATGATCTCTTGAGTTTGTTTTGCTGAAATGAAGAACAAAAGTACTTCAAAAATGTTTCAAATTATACACCTCCTACAAAAATTAAAATGTTTGTAGCATTCTAGTGTCATTTTACAGCTTCCACATTCAAATAAAGTTTTTAAATTGTTAAGGTGAAGGTTTTGTCATGGTTGTACTCTAGTTTATCAGGGTATTTGCCTTTTGAAATTAACAAAAGTAATTTTTCTTTGAGAAAGAATGAGTTTAACACAAGAACCAATGATGTACTCATTTATACCCTTCAATATTTGACTAATAATTTATGCCACAAATGAGACAAATTGATACCAAGTTAATCTGCATGAAAATTGCACTGTCATACTTTTTGTTCTAGTAAAATAGAAGCAAAATTATGAGAATAAACAATCTTCCATGATATTTATTCATCAGGCTAAAATGGAAAATGGTATATTTAACTCTCAAATTAGTAATTCTTGATTCTTCTTATCTCTGCTCAAGTATCTTTCCCTTAAGAAGTAATCATTTCACTTCCTTTGCTCATATTAGATCTCTTTTTATCATTGAACAGGGAAATCATTTCATATTGTCTGTTACAGAAAGTTGACTTGTATCTAGATCTACCACCAAACTGATACTGTACTTGGCATAAAGGCATGAATTTGTCTGTACACACAATCATATCCTCAGGACAAATCATATTCCTGCAAAATATAGTTTAATCAGAAAATAGATACATTTTATTAAGTGGTGTTCTAGGTTGCTAGCTGCTGGAATGCAGCACACCAGAGACAGATTGGCTTTTAATAAAAGAGGATTTATTTTGTTAGTTCTTCAGAGGAAAGGCAGTTAACTTTCCACTGAAGTTCTTTCTTATGTGGGAAGGCACAGGATGGTCTCTTTTGGCCTTAACTCCAGGCCTCTGGGTTCCAACAACTTTCCCCAGGGTTACTTCTTTCTGCATCTACGAAGGCCTGGCCTGAGCTGTGAGGGATGTGGTGAGGTATGCCAAGCTGCTTGGGCTGTGTTATGTAGTTCTCTCTCATTTAAGCAACAGCCAATTAAGTCAAATTTCATTCACTGCAGCAGGCACACCTCCTAGCCAACTGCAAATGTAATGAGCAAGAGATGAGTTTCACATACCATTGGCTTATGTCCACAGAAACAAAACTAGGTAGCTTCACCTGGACAAGTTGACAACTGAATCTAACTATCACAAGTGATGAGTCAAGTAGTTAGTAAATAGCAGTTCTATGCAGCTTATTAGTTACAGGGCAACATGTAAATGTTTTATAAACACTAACTATTTATATTCTCCTAATAACTCCAAGAGGTCTGTCTATCTTACTTGTCATCAAAGATCACAGTTGAGGAAACAGAGGAATGTAAACTTTATATAGTGGGCTCAGGACCACATTGCTCATACGAGTGACAATAATATTTAAACTAAGTTCATTGCTCACAGAGACCCTGCTTGTAAGCACTTCAGTATATAGAATGTCAGAATAAAAAGGTGATCTTTTCACTTTTCCTACAAACTAGTAGGCCTCTTGACTATACCTTATGAAGTTGTGAAGCTATTTATTGAGTAAATGATAGAAATAAGGGAGAAGGGAATGTTTTTTAAGATGTAAGGGAGAATTGATTTCCATTAGATTTGACAAATCACTCACTTTGTTGATACATGTAGACATGCAGGGTATTTTTCTGAGTGATCCTTAAAGTGAATACATAAAGCATAGAATTAAAAGTACAAAAAGTTATGGGGGAGGAGGAAGAGGACAAGGGAAAGGAGAGGGAGAAAATGAAATAGGGGATGAAGTAAATGTAGGGGTAGAAAGAAAATGAGATGAACAAGAAAAAGCAAAGAAAGAAGAAGAGGAGGAAGAGGAGAAGAAGGAGAAAATGAGATGGAGATGGAGGAAAAGGGTAAAGAAGAAGGAGAATATTGGAAAAGCAAAGTGAATGAATTCAGCTATAACTATAGTAGTTCTAAGATTCCATTTCATGTTCAAGGTACAGATCTAGAACCCAGAAAGATATTACACAGGCAATTATTGAATTACCATGACAGGAAACATTTGAAATAACCACACTGGATTCAAGTTAAAAAGGAATAAAGATATAGAAATCTGCAAAAACCATTGCAACAACCTAATATTCTTTTAAAAGTCAGATCATATAAAACCAACATAACTTTTCATGAGCCCACAAGAAACTGAGATCGCAAACATCCAAATAATCTGAATTCTAAGGAGGGACAACAACCTCAGAAAAGATGGGGTAATTGAGCTTTTTCACCCTTTTTCAAAAGATAGGAGAAAGCAGTGGCCATAGTACAAATAGGTATGATAAATCAGCTAAATTATAAGGAACCATTAAAATCAAGTGTGGGCTGAGTGCCAATTGGAAAAAGCAAAGAAATCTAGGATCAATGAGTCTGCATTCATTCTCAATGGCTTCTTTACAGTATCCACCAAATATACATGAGAAAAATTGTGGGCAGGCTAGTGGAAAGGATAAATAGCATGCACAAAGACCTGCGAAATTTCAACAGAGAGACAGGTACCATAAGTTACCAATGAATTGCTATGAATAAATCTTTGAAATTCACACATGCATGAATACAGTATCAGGAGAAAATAATTCTTTCAACTGGTTAGTCATTAGAGTCAATACAACTGAAAGAAGATTGAGTGAAATGAAAGATAAACCAATAGGAATTAATAGAACAGAAATTTTAAAAAACAAAAGTGAAGAGTGGTAAAAAGTTATCCAAGAGCTGTGGGACAATGTCAAACATTTAACATACATGTAGTTAGAGTTCTACAACAATAGGAAAGGAATGAATAAGAAAAAAATTTTGAAGCAATAATTATCAGATTATGGTGCTGATATGTTATATTAAATACACTATGATAATTTGAATATGCATATGATAACCTCCAGGGTAAGAGAGCATGACAGATGCAGTATAAAGTATTAGTTCATAAAGGAAGGAGTAGGGTATGATCATATTGAATCTGAAGATTCCTACAAAATTTGATTTTTACTGTTAACATGATAAGGCATATAGGTTTTTATGACAAAAGTTACACACTGGCCTCTACATTAAGATGAGAAGGATAAGGCAGAAAACAGGGAGACAATCTAGAAGGATTTAGCAAAATTTAAAGACTATGCTGATGATTCTTTGTGGCAGAACAGTAGCAAAAAAGATGATGAAAAATAGTCACAATCCAAATATGATATGCTGATGAACTCAATGTGAGGTGTGTGACTAGAGAAAAATGTCAGGATGGCTCTTAAGATTTTTGCATGAATAAGTAGCAAAAAATGTTCTTATTACCTGAGATTAAACTTGAGTTATTGCAAGAACCTACCTGAGAGTTATCTTTTGAAGATGAACTATGTGCTTTATATACCTATAGTCCTTTGAATATTGTCTGGCACACGGTAGGGGCTGAGTGAAAAAATAATTTCTTTTATACCACTACTATATAACATTGATCATTTGTAGATTAAACAAACTTCCATTCATATGTTGTTATGTTCTTTTTCAGTCTTATTTTCTTTATCAAAATTTAAGTTGTTCACATTTTACAATGCATAGAATTTTGCCATACCACCATGGACAAAAGGATTTTGTCTTAAAAGTACTTCAGACAACATTTCACATAAAATTTAATATGCATTGATATAAACAGGGAAAACAGAGGGACAGTGCAAATAGTTTACTGTTTTCACATGGCCAAAGTTTACATTGCATTTATTTAATAACATCATAAATGCTTTGTAGAATGTATTATAAGAGGATAGCTTAATCTGAATTTAATTATAGCATATGCATTTCCTGAATCTGCATTGCTGTCTGAAACATTAGAGAATCTGATGACCATCATTGCCAACAAAAAATAAAAATAGCTATTTCCTGAATCATAGAAATGTGCATAAATGACAGGAAAGCAAGCATAATTCATAAACAAGACCAGAAAATGTAAAGAACTTATAAATATAAGAAAAGAAACAATACATGTGCAAGATGAGAGAGTGTTATAAAGTACATTATTTAAAAATAAATGCTTATCAAAGATATCTCTAATTACAGAGATAAATTGCAATAAATATAGATTTTTAGACAAAATAGAGTCCACAACAAATATAAGACATAATAAAGTAATTTGTATGTATATTATATGAGTTAAGATTTTCAAATAATTTCAGGTATGGAGGAAAATAGTGTACATATTAATTGAATAAATAAATTAACAGTGACGAGCTAGTGAAAATTCATCAACAGTTTGCTCCTAAGTCAGAAGCATAATTTAGTTTAATCTTTCAAAAATCATTTAAGGAAATAAACCAATATAATTCTACAAAGAAACCATTAATATAAGTAAACAGAATATATATCACTTGAAAGAAAATATATATCTAATAATCACTGTTAAAGTTTAAATGAAAATAATCAAATATAGAATAAAGAAGTAAACATGTTTTCTTAAGTAAACACTGAAGAGTAGAAAAATTAACACTACCATTTCAGATTTTACATAGGAATTTTTAAAGGGAAATTTTTGCAACTCAAGGACTAAAGTTTATGAGGCATCAAAAAAGTTGGATTCATTATCAATTCTTTGATTTTCAAATTTTCTGTATTAAAAGTTTCAAAACAAATGACCAGGAATTTAATTCAGTATTTATTTCTTTTTAAAGAACATAAACTTGAAAAAATCAGGAAAAAGGAAATGATTATATTAATCATGCCAAAATTAAATGAGATCATATTTACTGAAGTTTGTTGATATGTTACAGTATAGTAAGTTTTACACATGGTTTGCAGGTAGACACAAAAGAGATACTATGAGGTACTTAACCACATGAATTTACAAAACTCCACCTCTTAAAATATTACAAGATGAGATTCTTAATTTCACTCTTCTGGCAAGAAAATATTAATTTCTCAAGTTAAAGGTATTTCAAAGGTTATAATGGTGAGTGAAAACCAAAAGCTGCAAAATATAAACAGAAAATGAAAAAAGTGGTATATATATATTATATACATATGCATACATCAAGCTAGTCTAGAAGGCCATACACAAAACCATCAAAAATGGTTAGAATGTTTCTATTTTCTTTAATAGTACAAAACATTTTCCAAATTTTCTTCATTGTCTTCATATAAACACATAACTTTTCATTAAATTAATTCAATCATAATATTTTAGTTTGCTCTAAGACAAAATATTGAAGTGCTTTTTCTTTATAGCTGCTTGCTTGTTTATGAATAAGGCTTAATGAAAGTATTTAGAAAATGCCAGTGAATATTTTCATAATGAAAGCTCTTGTGTATTCAAAATATTTCTAGAATATAAGTATTTGATGATCATGGTCATAACTGATTAGTATTGCATTAAATTCTTTACATGTATTATTTTATTCAATATTTAATATAACTGTTTGGAATTTGTTTTTTTCCCTATATATAGGAAAGTAGATTTAAAGTTTCAGTGACTTACTATCTTGAGGAGTCATACAGTTAAAAAGCTTTCAGAACTAGAAACTGTAGCCTGGATTGTCCAGTCCAAAGCAGCACTCTTTAATACTTGCTATGTTTCTTCTCTAGAGAATAAATGGAATCATTCTAAAAACTGTTTTCCATAGTAAAATACTCCAAAATAAAATTGGAACATGTACAGGAATTTTTGTGATACGATTTGAAGGATAATATCACAGTAGTTACCAAAATAACACACATATAAACCTAAAGTTTAAGATATGCTTCATGGATTCTACTTACTGTGAGATTTCTAAAAATGTATTCTTGTAAATGTTGTGATCATGCATGGTCTAATAAAGGATGGTTCAATAGAAATGCAAACTAATCAAAGGATGCTACAGTATTTAGACAGAGAAAGACCAAATAAATTTTCAAAATGGAAAAGAAAGTTAAGATGACCTTGAATGTCCAGCATCACTGCCATTTCAATGGCCTGGAGCCCTCTCTCTTTTTCATGACTCTAATGAGAGCATTTTTCACCTCTTTGTTCCAAAGACTATAAATGAGTGGACCATAAGGACCACTATAGTATAACAAATGGAAGCCAAACTTGATCCCTTCCCAAGGAGTAGGACTTCTTTGGTTGTAAATTGTAGTACTGTAATATATGGAGACTCCCAGGAGATGGGAGGCACATGTACAGAAGGCTTTGAACTTTTATGAAGTAGAATTAATTTCCAAGATTGTAGACAGAATGGATTCATAGACACTGAGATTGTGATAAGAGACATCAATACATTTAAACTAACAGAAATGAATATCATGACTTCACTGTCATGATAAAATTGGGGTCATGTCACAGAAAATATGATACATTACACTAGATTTGCAGAAATGCAAACTATTCATGTAAACAACATTGACAGTGGATTCAGTAAAGCCAGTCATGTATGACCCAGTAATGAGAATGCAGCAGGGTCTCATGGACATAACAACTGGGTAGTTTAGCGGATTGCAGATAGCTACATGGCAGTCATAGGCCATTGAGGAGAGAACAAAAATTCAGTAGCAGCCAAGAAGACAAAGAAAAACATCTGAATGAAGCAGACTTGAATGAAATATACTTGTGGGAAGTAATTAAGTTTTCTAAGGTTTTAAGGATAATGACCATTGAGTAACCCAGATCAAGAAATGTTAGATGGCTGAGGAAAAAATAATAAGGACGTGAAGGTGGTGGTCCAGGGGAATTATCAGTATCATCCCTGCATTCCCCAGCAGAGTAATTAGGTAAATGAGTAGAAATAGCATAAAGAGGACCTGCTGGATTTCTTCAGATTCTGTCAGTCCCATAAGGATGAAGTCAGGCATATCTGTGTTATTTCTACTTTTCATAGTATTCAACTGTTTTAAATTGTTGAGAAATGAATGATGATAATCAATCAATTGAATTTAATACAGTTTTTGTTTACAGGAAAGATGCAGATATTATTTTAGAAAAATAGTTCTGTGATTCCAGAAATTGGTAATTAAAAACAGTTCACAAAATATGACTGAAGAAAATTTACTTTGCCTGCCAAATATAAACTAGGTATAAATCATCATTTGGATGGTATATAAAAGTCATGTATATTGCATAATTAGAATGAATTTGATACTTTTTTTACCACATTTATTCACATGAAAATGTTGTACTATAGGTGTTACTTTTGTACATGTTTTTTAGATGAGAAAAGCAGCACAGAAATTTAAGGAATTTATCTAGAGACACAACCAACACTATTTGATTCCAGAGGTCATGCTCTTAACATTATATTCCTACTTAAAATTTATTTCAGAAAATGAGAAAAAAGTACTTGATACATAACAATGATAGGAGATTCATGCATTATTTACTGTTCTATTGTATCCAGTGTTATTTATAGAAATGAAGGGTCATAAATTAAATCTTAGAATACTTTATTAGAGTGTATTAATATTATAGATCACTCACAACTATTAATTAACAGAATATATGTTAACAGATTATTTAATAAAATATTGTCCAAAAATATATTTCCAATATATGTATATTGATTGATGACTCTGATTTAACAAATTCTACATTTCCATTTCTAAAAATCTTAGTATGTTAGCCCTACATGGTATGTGTATGTATATGCACACTATTCTAATAATACCCTTGTTGTTCTGACATAAACTAAAACACTTTAACTTTGAGATTAATACGTACCACAAGCCAAAGTTGGTGAAAACTTCTTTTAGCTTATCTGTCTAAAAATTTATCAAACTCGAAGTTGTCTCATAAATAAAGTATGTACACCCTTTAAGGAACTTAAATTTCTCTGATATAACATTTGTTTTTGAGATAATTTTGCTTGATTTTTTTGAGCATGCATTTTTAGTTTGTGATTCTTATTTTTAGGTAAAATAAACCAACCTAAAAATTTTGTTCAGGTCCTGGACAAAGAGAAAGCTTAACTGGAAATTATGTCTCACAAGTGTAGCAGGGAGCTACTATGAACACAAACAGAAGACCGCATCCCTTACATTTCACTCTGATAATGACAGGACACTTCTTATATTTAATATTGCTGATAATGCAACATTTGGTCATCTCTGGGACCAATTTCCAAGGAAAATTGCTTGGCAAGATTCTGAGGGTAAAAATGTTAAGGACTAATGCATCCGTGTTAGGTTTGTTACTGGTGGTTGTCTTCACCTTAATAACCACACAATGTTAAGCAGCATTTTTTGGTATTGCTTTGTGATGGGTTATGACTAAGTTAAAGATAGGGATTTATGGGAAAATCCTTGTTTAATCTGTGGTTGAAAGGCCAAAGTTAAACATGAGGAATAGAATATCACATTTTTCAAAATGAAATATTTTTATATTTAAAGATGTCATACTATCATAGGAGTAAGCATTGTTCATTTCACAAGCATTTAGAATACAAGAAAATTTTTAAAAAGAATTTGAAACTCATTCATTTTTAAAAAAATGAATTTTTAAAAAATCTTTACATGTATTTTCTTCCAAGCATTTTATTTTATGCTTATAAAGCTTAATATATACACTTATGTGTGCACATTATTTTATCACTCTGTTTTTCAATAATATTCCTATATTATTATCAAATATTTATAAAGCTCTAACTTCCTATATCATTATTAAATATTTATAATGCTCTAACTTCTTTCTAGGAGAATGCACCAACAGATGAATGGGTGTTTTTGAGTCATGCAAGGAAAACATGGTGGAGTGTCTCCAGTAATTTTGTCACTGTCCCTTAATCCATCTACACAGTGGAAGAATTGTTGTGTTCAATCATAATGTTTGTGAAATTTGTTTATATATTAAGGTATTGACTTTTATTATATTAAAGAATCTTGAGAAAAGAAAATAAATATCTGTGCTGAGAAGTAGACATTCTAAAATTAATCTAATGACCAAAGGCTCACTGTGTGCTTTCCAATTTCTCCATATGGAAATGGAGGTATTTATCCTATGACTGTCCCTAGTTTGTATGTTGGCAGCAAATAGCTTGTTCTGAGTTTTACAGATCCAGAGCCAGAGGAGCATTTTGCCTTAAGACAGACCATACCTGTAACTAACTTTGTGATTTTGTCTTGTTTCTGACTTTGTATTGCATTTGTATTGGTACTTAAATGCTCTAAGGCATTCTGATAGTGTGATGAAATGAATTTATTTTGTATATGGGCAAAACATGTCTTTTTACTGTCCATATGGTTGAATATGCTGATTTGAAAGGATTATGTACCTTAAAAAAGCCACGTTTTCATCCTGATCCATCTTGTGAAAGCAGCCATTTCTTTTAATCCCTATTCAGTACTTTAGGTTGTAAATTTGATTAGATGATCTCCACAGGGATGTGGCACACCCAATTGTGGGTATGAACTTTTGATTAGAGGGAGGTGTGGCTCCACCCATTCCAGTTGGGTCTTGATTAGTTTACTGGAATCCTTTCAGAGAGGAAGCATTTTGGAGAGAAAGACAAAATCATGAGAGAGCCATGAAAACCACAAGAGCTCACACAGCCAGAGACCTTTGGAGATAAGGAAGAAAATGCCCCTGTGGGAACTCCTAGAAACAAGAAGCCTGGAAAGAAAGCTGGCAGGCATCACCATGTTTGCCATGTGCTATTACGGTTGAGAGAGAGAAACCTAAACATTATCAGCCTTTCTTGAACCAAGGTATTTTTCTCTGGATGCCTTATATTGGACATTTCTAAAGCCTTACTTTAATTTGGACATTTTTACAGTCTTGGTACTGCAAGATAGCAACCTAATCAATTCCCTGTTATGAAAGTCATTCCATTTCTGGCATATTGCACTCCAGCAGTTTGCAAACTAGAACACTCACTTCTATATATGTAGTCAAGAAAAATGCATCCTTTTGAATCTTAAATTAGTTAAGGAGAACTAGATACATCTTCATGTAGATTTAGAAGCAACTTGTTCAAAAAAACTGCTTGAAGTGCCAAATTTCAGAAGAGAATTTGATAGTATAAAGAAAATTAAAAAATATATGTATATCATATATTATGCACTTTGGGAAGTACAATTCTTCTCAGATTTTCTTAGTGATTCTGAGAAAAGCTTACTTACAGATTAAATAGCCACCATCAATTTATTTCACAATTTATTTTCTTGGGGTTTATGATGTCCTTTGTCAATATCACTTCAATGGGGTCTGCTTGCTCTCTACAAAATCACCATGAAGGAGTTCTGTGTTTTCAGGATTGAAATCCATTTCTTAGATTTGTTAACTATGCTTTTAAAAAACATGAGTAAAAATTGAAGAAAAAATAATTACCAATACTAATGGTATGCCTAACCTTTTTGATAGATCTTTATTGGTGGCATTCCAGCATATTATCTCTAATAATAAAATAATTTTGATGGAAAATAAGGAGTAGGAAACAGAATGGAAAGATAACTTATTTGTCCTACATGTCAAGAAAATTTAAACTTTATCCCTGATAATTTCTCAATGTCATTTTAATGCAATTCTATTCCTCTTTTCAAATGAGTCAAGGTTTAAATGTGTTTTGAGACTCTATTAAGAATCTTTATAATTTTCTGAAAAATTCATTCTAATTTTATTGTACTGCCCTTCATATATCTGGAATACAGGTTCCTACTTTTTCAAATAGTACAGCTTTGCACTGTAGTATTTAAATGCTTGTTTTACTTATGTATGATTACACATCCTATTACCATTCACCTATTTCTAATAAAAATCACATATTTGGGTCATCTACTATGCCTTTAATCAAAATGTTTTGTCCACTTAAACTTAAAGTGATTATTTTTTGCTATTTTCTATTTATGTCATACATTTTGAAATTCTGATTCTTCTGTCCTGATACTTTTTGCTCAGTAAAATATTTAAAATTAAATTATAGTCGTTCTGCTGTTTTAATTTTTTCATATTACTTCATTCCATCATATTGCTAGCAATTTCTCTAAGGGGTAAATTTATATCTTTAAAATAATTTAGTGCACTTAATATTATCATGATTGCTTCTAGGTAACCAAGATGGCACTACAAAACACTCAAGGGATCTGTCTGCTCACAGAATCTTCTAGAAACCTAGCCAAAACTGGTACAGTTATCTTCTTCAAAACTCCATACATTTGTTAAAGGACAGTAGTACCATGTAATTACTGAATCAAGAAAATGCATCATACCATGTATAGCACAAGCTGGCCTCACCTCCAATCCCTTTCCTTTGTTATCAATGCATATCCTTGGCTCTCTATGTAAAGAACATAGAAACCCTCCAAATCATATTGCATACTGGGGTTTCTGCATGTTACTAGCATTCAAGTTAGTGGCAGTGTGAAACCCTGACCCAGACCCTCATTTCAGTCTCATTCTCCCAGACATTCTCCTGTAGGAAAAAAAAAGGAATAACTTCTGGATGAATACTGTAGGAAGCAGTAAATTCTATGTGGCCTGGGACAAAGGATTACTTGTTTTAAGGCATACAACAGACCACTTTAAAGAGGTAAAAGTCTGTTTCACTGGGATAGGAGAAGGATTCCAATGCTAAGTCCAGAAAATATTCCCAGGATAAGACACAGGTTCAGAAAAGAGAGAGACACCAATATTTTTGCCTTAAGCCAATAATTTTGGTAAGAGAGATAAACTCTGAAAGAAAGCACTAGACAATATGAAGCCAAATTTCCAATGCAGAGAAAGTGTATTTTTATTTTTTGTTGTTTTCATTAGCTCCTGACACTCAAGGATATATATTTTCCACATCAGTAGCAGGATACAAAATTGAGAAACAAGAGCTCAGGGATTGAATCCCTGTATTAAAATATATTGTGTGCAACAAAGTTTTAGAAGTCAAAGATGCAATGAATTATGACCATACAGCAGACAAAAGAAAAAGAAGAAGCAGGGGACATTACTACCAATTCCACAGAAATAAAAGTATTGTAAAAGGATATTAAGAATAATTGTCCAGCAATAAATTAGATAACCTGGGTGAAATGTGAAAATTCTTAGAAACACACAAACTACCTCTTTTGACTCAGGAAGAAATAGAAAATCTCAATAATCCAGGTACTAGTAAAAAGATTGAGTCAGTATTCCAAAACATCCTAACAAAGAAAAGCCCAGTACCAGATAGGTTTACAGAGGAATTCTACCAGACCTTCTAAGAATATAATTCCAATTCTGTCCAAACTCTTCCAAAAAATGAAGAGGAGAGAGACTCCCTAATTCACTCTACCAAGACATCAATCTCATTCCATAACCAGGTTAGGATACCACAAGAAAAGTAAAGAAAAAAAAAGACAGTGTGACAGTTCCTCATAAAGGCTAAGATAGAACTACCATTTGACTCAGCAATCCTGCTATTTGGTATATACCCAAAAGAATTGAAAATAGGAATTCAAATAGGTATTTTCCCATGAATGTTCATAGCAGCATTATTCACAATTGCTATAAAATGGAAGCAACTCAAGCATCCACAACCAATGACAGATTAAATAAAATATGGAGTATATAAAAAATGGAACAGTATTTAACTGTAAACAATGATTAACATCCTGATACATGCAACAACATGAATGGACTTTGAAGTTGTCATGTTGAGTGAAATAATCCAGACACAGAAGAACAAATAGTGTGTGATCTCACTGATTAGAAACAATTAGATAAGCAAGCTCACAGAGTATGAATCAAGATTATTAGGTTGTCATGGGACAAAGTGGATATAGAGAATGGGAAGTTAAGCTTTAAAATGTACAGGGTTCCTGTTCAGAATGGTGGAAATATTTTGGTAATAGATAGGTAGTGATGGTAGAACAACATTTTAAATTCAATTAATAGCACTGAAACATATACATGTACAAGATTAAAAGCAGAAATGTCAGATTGAATATATGATACAATAATAAATAAAAAATTCATGGAATTACAATGTACAGGAATTTTAAATTCAAACCTTGCACAATTAATAACACAATTATAAAACTGTGCTTTCATCAGTTGTAACAAATGTTCCACCCCAAAGCAAGATGCTGATGCTGGAGAGGTTCATGGAAATCCTTAATTTTATGTATGGTTGTTCTCTAAATTCATAACTTCTCTAATAAAGAGAAAAAAGAAAGAATGAATATATTTTTTTGATGTCCTACTTACAATGAGATGACACCCACAGTAATGGATTAAGATTAAGGACAGATTTTTTATGAGTACACACAGTTTCAAACCACCACAGTCATTATATAATATTCAGATATTAATCTCTGATCTGTTTAATTTAGGAGCATTATCTGATTCTTAAACAGATCTGTTTGCTATATAAATAAAAATCAAACCACTTGTGAGCATATAAATGATCAAAATTTTAACTATTATAGCAAAATGACCCCAATTATCAACATTCCTTAATGGCCCCATTAGTGCTTATAACTCACTGATATGACACAATCTTTTCAATGGGACTTATATTTACTTTCATTTGTTCTGCATTCATTCCTACTTTACTCTCTCACTACCAGCTGCTATTTCCAATTTACATAAAACTAGGAGTCCCCCATGTCTTATTTTAATGCTCTTCTCTTAACTTGCTAAAAACTGAGAGAACAGATTACCTAGCTATATAAAGCATTAATTTAATATTTTTCTCAGGTTACATTGTGCAACATGCTCACACATCATTGGTATGGCAAGAAATTCAGGCACTGCATCAGATACCTCTATGCCTACTTGTATATGTCTATATTCTGAATACTTGATGTGTCTAAATGACCTCATATCACAGTGATTCAGTGTGCAAGCCAAACAAACAAAATAATAATTCATTCCCAAAATTTCAAGACTTTAACTGGGTGACTAGATTGCTTTATGCATATGAAGTTACTTTCTTATTTTGCTAATTCCTGGAGTAATTGAATGTTTAAAGCCATCCAAATTTGCTTTGATTGCAACATACATAGATTACTCATGGAAACAGTTTCTAGGTATGATCCTTATGGAACATTGTTCAAATGTTTGTTTCTTGAACCATAGCTCATTTGATTCAGCATTGGTATGACAATGAGATAAAAGACAGATGTTGCCTGTGCTTGGATGAAAGTTGTCATCCATGCATTTAAGGTTCATTGGTCTACCTCATGCCATTTCCAAACTATCAGATCAACTGGGTAATTATATTCACTCTTTTCATTATAATCACAATGAAATACAAATTGAAAAGGTGAAAGAAATCTTCCTCTCATGTCCAAACATATGAGATAAGTGTCAGTGGACAGAGCATTGAAATAGAACAGCAGAAACCTTGATCTTTAATTAATTGCATAGAATGCTTTGATATAATCTATTCACCAGAAGAAAGAAGATACTAACATATTCCTGGAAAGATTAGAATAAATATTGAAGGACAATCTGTATTAATTTAGACTAGAATTGTTGTAATCTCTATGCAACTTTAAATATAGAATTCCTGAATCCAAAAGAAATTTAAATTTGGAATTAGTCCTCACAACCACAGCCTCAGGTATGGTAACATTTTATGAGCTGATCTCTGAAACTTTACCAGTTTTCTTAGGTATTTTTCAGTTTTGTTAAAAAGAATTATTCAAGATGTTTATTAGGAAGATACAGTATTTTTCAAGTAGACATTGCCTGACAGTTCTTATGTGACTCAAATTTACTACTTAATTACTCAGTATTATGTTGTGCTTTAATGGCTAAATAGCTGTTCACTTTATTTCTTTTGGAAGTCTTATTTCTCAGCCTCATGTTTTTCTATTGTCTCAAAAAACTCTGGTTAATAATAATTTTTCTGAAGAAAAAATACATTTTCTGTCAATGCATTTTAGGCTTATTTATATTTTGTTGATTGGGGATTCTGTGAACTAACAAATAAATAACCAAAACAAGAGACATACTTAAAGCAGCCAAAGAGAACAACAGTTACATTTACTGTGAAAATAAACATAAACAAAAATTTATGCACCTAGACATTAGATATAATGATAGAATGAAATAAAAATGGTTTCTGGGATGTTTACTGTTAAGGAAATTAGCAGTTGTTTTTGTTTCCAAAAGCCGAGGAAATGCAATAAACTGGAAATGGACTGGGTTTTTAATACAGATTCATTAACTTACAAATTTATGTTGTGAGTACATGAAAATGTCCCACTTATGGCAGATATAGCATGATGTCTTCTGTGAAAAAGGCTGCTAGTTATCTCAACTACTCTGTCACATAGCCAGACACATGATGACATATACAGTCCTTCACTCCTAGGTTTCATTGCTTACAACTTGTGGCTTTTCTGTCTGTGGCTTCCTTTCTCAGCTTCTGTGTCATCTTCTGGGTGTTTGTCTGAATTTCTTTGCTTTGCTTTGCTTCTGCATGTTCTTTATTCTCTTATAAAGCACTCCAGAGAAAGAATTAAGATCCATTTTGAATGGGATGGTCACATTACCATTGAAATAACTTAATCAAAATGTCTTACCTACAATAGGTCTGTGCCTACAGGAACAGCTTAAAAAATTATAGCCATGGATATGGCTTCTATCAGTAAGAGAAAAATCTATTTAGAATATAGGAAAGATAAGGTGAGGTTTACTTAAAAATTTGCTAATATAAACCAAACATTTTCATAGAATTAGTGTAAAATGAATAAAAGTGAGAAAAGAGGTCTCAGGACTCAAATTACATCTCAGGGCAGATTTTAGTTTGATATCTATATATTGGAAATAAATTAAATATGACATAAAAATTAGAACCCACAAACTATTTATTCTAATTAACTAAATAGTTTCAATGATGATAAAATGTTTGTAAATCTTCATTTAAGTATGGCTTGAGTGGGAAATCTCAAAGTCTTTTCATTTCTGTTTTGAAAGTGTCAAAAAGTCTCACATAGGAGAAAGCCAAATGTTCTGTAGGTGCTTAACTTAGCTCTGGAAAAGCTAGTGGACCCAGAGCCAATCTTTGATCAGGTCATCAAATCCTGGACTCTGAAATGCTCTCTGTGTGCTGAAGAGGAAAGAATGGCTGTTACGCATTTAAAGACAAAGTACAAGCTCTGCCTTCTCCAGGTCTGTGCTTCTCTAATGAAGGAACCCAGAAAAGGACTGATAAGTTTTTACAGTTTAAAACCAATAGCTCAGAAATAAGTGATATTCTTAAATGCTACATTAATTTCTCTCAGAAAAAGTGGTAATTCCTGGGCTCTGCTTAAAGAGATTTTTATGGAGACATGATGTTAGAGAGCTATAGCTCACTATTTTGACATCAGGGATTTCCTACTAATGAGACGCTATATCAATGCAAGGACTATGGGAACACTTGTACTCATTGCTCATCCCTAAAGCAACATAACAGGATTCATATCAGTACAAAATCTTTTGAATTTAAGGACTTTGAAATGAACTGAATTATGGTTCACAAGTTTATATATGAATTATTTGACTGATTAATGTAGAGTACCTTCTCTGGCTTATAAACCATTACCTTCAAAGAAACATTTACATGTGGAAATATATGAGCAAATTTGTCCCATAAATCTCAGCATCTGAATATTTATATGAAGGATAATGCTAATTTAATTCATGCAGAAAAACCTTCTATAATTACTAAAATGCATTAAACATTAACAGATTATAATAGGCAATAATTTTGCAATGTATAAATCCATTAGCCATTGCATATGTCTATTTCTATGAAAAGTAGGACGTGATCACTACTGAACCAATCATTATGGTCATTTTAATAATATGAATCATTCTATTTAAACAAGGTAGAACTTTTACATGTTTACAACTAATGTAGTTAAAAGATGAAATTCCAGGTTCCAGGCTCTTGTCACATACATCTTCTATGATTTATGAGAATGAATATTGATTTTTAAAAAAACAAATTCATTTGTTGATAAAAGTTCAACTGTGTCTCCTTTTATAAGCAAAATTGAAAATTTAAAGGAGATTCATTATATAATTATTGCTTTAAGTATTTAATCATTCTCTATGGCCTCTCACATTGTATCTAATTGATCATCAAAAATATTGCTAATTTAAAGAGAAATTAACTTTCTACAAAATGCTTAAATCCACCCAGATTTTAATCACAGAACTGGGCCATGAATTCCTATCTTCAGATACTGATTTGGCTTAATTTAAAGAATGAAGAATAAAGAATAATAGGTTGATTTCATCATGTTCATCATTTGTGTTTTAATTCTTTTAATTCTGCATTTTATCACATATACATAAGCACTTTTTTCTCAGTCTCACTTCAGTTAATATTTAAATAACACTTTACCTTCATAGCACTTTTCTAAAACAAAAAAAAATAAGGTTTATTTTAAATTTTTACAAAGACATACAGGATGAAAGTTAGCCATAATTGGTAGGGCTGTTCCATAAATTTAACAGGGTCACAGGCCACTTCTATATTTGTGCTCCACCATCCCTCATAACCAGCTGCCATTCAATGACCAAATTAGATAGTTAAGGGAAGAAAAAAATAAAAAGACAGATATTAAGAAAAGTAATTTGAAATGAAAAAGAAATTTAGCAACTTAAGACAATCTGACAGAACTAAAATGCTAAAATGTTGCTTTCTAAATGTTAAAAACTTGACTAGTACAAATATGAAATGAATATATGGAATATTTTATTTACTATTTTGATAATAGAAGAATCTGTAAGATGTTGAGACTGATTCAATCATTTAAGTAACAGGGAATTATAGAGCTCACTTAAGAAGTTTTGACAAAAAAAGTTTTCTTCTTTTTACATTTTTAGTGAAGATTATATACGTACAGTTATGTACATGTATCACAGGTATAAATGAATTTTCATGAATAGAAAATTATCCTGTAAACAGGACCAGAAAGGGAAAAAGAATAATACCATCACAACAAAAAATACTTTTCTGCTGCTTTCTAGTCAGGACTGGAAAATCTATGGCAAATATTTTGATGCTTTGCTCCCCTTGATTTTCATGCAAAACATGAGAACTTTGTATGAGCAGATAAACTGTAAGCCTGGAAAGAAGGGTACAGAAGCAAGACAAAATGAATAAAGAGACTTCAAGGACAGAACCATGGACTCAGATGTCTCTATTGAGGAGATATCCCAAAGCCAAATGAGAATAGTTTCCATCCAAATCCTGACTTTACAAAGGTCAGGATTTCTGACCCAGGGTCTGGAGATGGTGAACCTTAGCCCAAGTGTTCAAGGAAAATTTAGCTACCACCCAAAAGCAGAGTTATATGCTCTATTCCCCAGGTTTCGCAATGACTCTGAACACATTCCAGTGCTTACAAAGGGTGGGACCAAGGACCTATTGTTTCAAAAAGAGCTGAGACTCAGCATCAAGGGATTGAGAAAACCCCTAGAATGAACTGAAAATCAGCATCAGGGGATTGAGAAAACCTTCTTGACCAAAAGGGAGACGAGTGAAATGAGACAAAATAAAGTGTCAATGGCTGAGAGATTCCAAACAGAGTCGAGAGGTTATCCTGGATATTATTCTTACGTATTAAGTAGATATCACCTTGTTAGTCAAGATGTAAAAGAGAGGCTGAAGGGAACTGCCTGAAAATGTAGAGCTGCATTCCAGTAGCCATGTTTCTTGATGATGATTGTATAATGATATAGATTTCACAACGTGACTGTGTGATTGTTAAAATCTTGTGTCTGATGCTCCTTTTGTCTACCTTATTAACAGATGAATAAAACATATTGAATAAAGATGAAATCATAGGGGGAAAAATGTTAAAATATATTTAGAGTGAAAATGCTGGTGATCAGTGAGGGGGAGGGGTGGGGTATGGTATGTATGAATTTTTTTCTGTTTTCTTTTTATTTCTTTTTCTGAATAGATGCAAATGTTTGAAGATAAGATCATGATGATGAATATGCAACTATGTGATGATACTGTTAATTAATTATTATATATGTATAATGGAATGATCCAAAGTTAGGAATATTTGTATTTGTTTGGCGTTTTTTGGTATTTAAAAAAAGTTTAAAAGTTAATTTAAAAAAGAGCAGCACCACTGTTCAGGTACATGTGAAGAATAGGATTGCCACTACAGCAGTGCCAGAGGATGAAGCATTGATTTACACATGAGTCTCATACCTTGAGATTAAACTGAGCTTCCCAGCTGGATTTCAAACTTGCTTAGGAAATTTCATCCCTTTTTTGCCTCCAAATTCTGTCTTCTGGAATAAGAATGTTATACCTAAACTGACTCACTACTGTATTTTGGAATCCAATCATCTGTTTTCTAGTTTTCACAGATCCACACACTAGAGACAAATTTTGCCACAGGATGAACCAGACTGATTTTGATGGGAATTTTGACTTAGAGTTCCTATAACAACTGAAATAATTTAAAGATTTGGGGATATTAGGATGACTGAATGTAGTTTTCACATGGGAAGAACACTCCTTTTAGTGTTTCCAAAGACGGTTTCTGGTATATTGAATTAGGTACCCCAAATTGAAAATGTTCTTAATCTTAACCCTTTTATAAATAAGGTCATTTGAATATGTGAGAACTTTATGTAAAGAGAAGTAACTGAAAGGAAAGAGGTTTGAGAAGCCCACACAGGAAGAAGCCTGAAATCAAAGACAGAAAGCAGAGCAGAAATAAACAGAGAAAGAAATCTTCATGTAACAGGAGTCAGAGAAATAAGCCCAGTAACCCCAAGGATTGCAGCCAAACCAGAATGTTACAGAAATTTGGAGAAAAAGCAAGCTCTTTTTGATATCTTGAAATTTGAACTGTAGTTTTGAAGACAATAAGAATTTATCACTTATTGTTTGGCCAAATAATTATGTAGTATTTATCATTGACACCTGGTAAACTAATAGTGTTTTTACAGAACTGACTCATTATACATTAATAGATGAGTTAAAAAAAAAATTGATGAGGAATCCTTGTGGAACTTGCCAAGTCTGTATTCTGTAGGTAAGACTGTTAGTTGAAGGTGAAGTTGAACTTTCCAGTAGGAGATGACTGGCTGAATTAGAAGCTGAATGTCTTTCTGACTTCTGAAATCCTGAGTCCTGGTTTTTGAGACCTCCTGTGGAGTAAATGAGGTGACTCCCCACAATGCTCTGGGAAATCTCCTTTGTTGATTGCACATAAAGTGAGTTGTCCATGAAATCACCATTTATGGATGCAAATTCATCTGTGAAATACACTCATACTGACAATCAGACCAGTGTTAGCTTGACCAAAAAAAAACCAGCCCATTATAGTCTAAGTTTAAACATGAACTTAACCATTACACTGTAAAGCTCAAACTGGCATTGACACATATCAACCTAAACTACACTTAATTCCCAGAAAAAAACAATGACATCATCAAATTTATGCTTAATATGATACAACTGGTCTACCTGAAAAGGAAAATGCACTAACTCCTTCCCCAGAAGAGGATGCAAGTCCTTGAGTGATATTCACTCTTCCAATTTAAATGTAATACTAAAACATAAAGCTAGTACAACTTATACTTTATTATAAGGAGGTAAAAGAGGTAAAACAAAAATATTTGCTTCTAGGTTCATGTATATATGTGCTTGTACATACATATATAATATATATTCCCTACATATGTAAACATATTCCTAAGACAATAGTCACTAATTACAGTCTTTGTTTCTACAATTAGTCACATGTCCATACCTATTATTTATAATTGTCTTCATCCACAACCCATTCCATATTTCCTTTACCCTCAGCAAGTCCCTCAGCAGATCAGGGTTCTTTGTTGGGTGGGGTGATCCAAGTATTCATTCCTGAAGGATTCAGACCATTAGTAATATTGACTTGATTGGGTTGTTGAAATATTCCATTGACTTTAATCATAGGACATAGTAGTACTGAGAGACACGTAAAGCAGTTCCTATATTCCAGACATATTTTCCTTACACATATTAACACCCTAAGTTCTCCTTAGTAAGCAGTACCAATCTCCCCAGCCAGTAGATTTGGACCTCTAGACAAGCAGAGCATAAAGCAGTAGGAACAAGAAGCAAAAATTTTCCTGGTGCATCACAAGGGTAATAGTGATTAATCCCACTCCTGTTTCAACTCCTTGCTTCCAGGGCTTGTGAATCCCAGCTATGGGAGAAATAACACCATAGAGTGAATACTTTTCTGGATCATGCACAGAAATTTAAAGAACATTTCCCCAGCCCTAAAAGGTATTGCTACACTGCTGACATTTCAATTGAGTCTTCAATATGCAATTCCATGGTTCAATCAATCTTTCTGATTCAGGGTAATGGCTAACATGGTAAAGTAAATAAATGCCATGAGCATGTGCCTACTGACTACACTTCTCACTTGCTGTGAGCAGAAATAATGTTGGTGGAATGCCATGATGGTAAGACATTTTTTAATCACATAGAGGGTAGTTTTGGCAGAAATATTGTATGTAGAATAGACAAATCAGTATCTAGAGTAAGTAGCTTTTTGTAAGTAAAAAATGTTGCCCCTTCCATGAAGAAAGTGGTCCAATGTAATTAACCTGCCACCAGCTAGCTGGGTTATCAACTAGTGAGATGGGCATACCAGAGGATTTGTGTTGGTCTCTGTTGCTGAGACTAGGCATTTAGTAATGGCTGTAGCCAGGTCATCCTTGGTGAGTTGTAGTCCATGATGCTAAGCCCATGCATAACTTCCATCCCTACCACCCTGGACATATTGTTCATAAGTTTACCAGGCAATTCCAGAAATTACTGGTAAGAGAGGTGGACTAGAATACACCAAATGGGTCATCCTATCCCCTAAATTATAAAGTTATGTTGTACTAAAGGCACCAACTGGTGATGGTTCCCATGGGACATAAATATGTTAAGAATTTTACCCATTCAGAAAGTTCTATCCACATATCTTGCCCCAAATAATTTAGTCACCAATTTTCCAAGTTTATTCTTTCCAAAGCCTGACAGTCAAACTAAAGGCACAGACCATATCTGTATACAGTTTAATCTCTGGCCATTTCTCCTCCTAAGCAAATTGAACAATGAGGTATGCTGATCAAGATTCTGACTAATGGAAGAATTTCACTTAGTCACTGTCCTTCAGGGATGTCCCATAAAGACGCTATAGTCCTGCAGCTGTTCATGTCTGAGTGAAGTCTGTATATTATGCAAATCCTTTTGAAACCAAGGCTCAAGTTCTCTCTTTTTTAAGGAAATATCCTAGATGCCATAACTGTGGGATGGGAGTAAGAAGGTCATATGGAAAAAGGAGGTACCATGGGCTTCTGATCCACTTCTTCATGCAATTTACTTGTAACTTCAAAGCTTGCTAAAACCTGATCTTACCTAAACAACTTCCATTTGATGATGGAGTACTTCACTGCACACCAACCTATTGGCCTGGTGGATCAGACAACACCTATTTCATCATATGCATTTCAAGTCTTATTGTAATTATGTGATCTGTTAAGCATTCAGTCTCTACTAAGACCAAGTGGGAGACCCAAAGCCATTTCTTACAAAAAGAGTAGTTATCTGTAAAGCATCATGAGCTTTGCTCCCAAATTTCATGTGAGATTCTCACATAAAGTCTGATAATTCTCCCAACAGCATCTCTACTTATCACAATCCTTCAAACACCTTTGGATAAACTCAATAATTATGGCACAATTGGCAAACAATGTGCATGGCAGTTTGGGCCTATTGCAGTGCCTTTTCTTGTTCCAGTCTCTACTCAAAACTAACAGCACTGCAGGTTACTGAGTGTCATGGTTAGGGACACATGTTAACTTGACCAAGTTGTGGTACCTGCTTATCTGATTAGGCAAGTGCTGGCCTGTCTGTTGCAATGAGGACATTTCATAGGATTAGGTCATGATCACGTCAGCTGCATCCACAGCTGATTCCATTTGTAATAAGCCAAAGGGGAGTGCCTTCTATAATTAGTGATGCTAAATCTAATAACAGGAAGCCTTTTAAGGAGGACTCAGAGGAGACAGGTCCCATTCCTGCTTCGGCTGGTAAGCCTCTCCTGCAGAATTCATCCAGACCCTCCATCAGAGTCATCGGCTTCACAGCTTGCCCTGTGGATTTTGGACTCTGCATTCCTGTGGTCACGTGAGACACTTTTATAAATTTTATATTTGCAAGTGTTCCCTGTTGATTCTTTTTCTCTAGAGAACCCTAACTAATACATCTTGGTACCAGGAGTGGTTCTTAAGAAACAGAGTCTTAAAAATGGGTTTTTATGGATGGTTTTCTACTCTTACTGGACTCAAAGACACTAAGGACTCTGATTCCCATAATCAGAATGACACTCCAAATCCATGGAGTGAGTTGGTAAAGGAGATATTCAAAATATCATCACTCAATTCTCTAAATGCTTCGCTTTTACAAAACCAGACTCTGGGGGATAAAGTTTTTGACACCATTACAGAGTTTTGTAGAAATAAGAGTTATAGAGGTGTTGGTTGGTTGTTGTTAGATACACTGGCTACATTAAGGGGTGAAAGAGTTGGGCTTAAGGCTTCAAATGAGAAGCTTAAGCGCCGTGTGAAAGATGTAGATGTTTCTATGAGTATCCTGAAGGAAAATCTTATTTCCTGTAGCTGTAGACTTGATATCTCTGAAAATCAGATTCAGAATCTTTTTGTTAGAGTAGCAACTTTACAACATAAACTGAAATCTCAGTCTTGCATGGTGCTTGCCATTAAAGTGAGGGCATTGATTGGAAAGGAGTGGGACCCTGAAAAATGGGATGGTGACATATGGATTGGTAATGATATTGGGGGCGAGGTTGAAACCCTAGGCCATGCTGAGTCTTCTCTAGATAACCCTGTCTGCCCTGAGGACATAGCCACCCCACCTCCAGCCTGCCTTGAGGAATTGGCCACCCAACCTCCTCCTGAAGGGATTAGCCCTAGAGTGATTAATCCTGTTTCACCAGATGAAACTGCAAATGAAGGCCCTGATGCAAATGGCTTGGAAGCTATTTCTAATTCTTTTCATGACCCAACCCACCACCCCTCATTTCTTCCAGACCTATAACTAGGCTAAAGTCTCAACAGGCCCCTAAAGGCGAGGTACAAAGTATCACACATGAGGAGGTACGTTATACTCCAAAAGAACTGTGTGAGTTTTCCAATTTATATAGACAGAAATCAAGGGAATATGTGTGGCAGTGGATTTTAAGAGTGTGGGATAATGGTGGGAGGAATATAAGGCTGGATCAGGCTGAATTTATTGATATGGGCCCACTAAGCAGAGATTCTGCATCCAATGTTATAGCTCGAGCAGTTAGAAGAGGTGTTAACAGCTTGTTTGGGTGGTTAGTTGAAACATGGATCAAAAGGTGGCCCACATTACGTGAGGTTGAAATGCTAGAACTTCCCTTGTATAATGTAGATGAGGGGATCCAGAGGCTTAGAAATATTGGAATGTTAGAGTGGATTTATCATGCAAAGCCTGCTCTTACACCCCAGGAATGTCCAGAGGATGCATCCTTTACCAGAACAGTGAGAAATAAATTTGTGAGACTAGCACCATCATCCCTAAAGAGCTCTGTGGTTGCACATCTCTGTACGTCAGATATTACTGTAGGAACTGCTGTCACTGAACTGAAATCCTTAAACACAATGGGGGTGACAGGATCCCAAGTTGGCAGAAGCCAGGTGGCAGCACTTAATCACCAAAGACAGGGTAGATGTGGCTATTATAATAGACAGCAAACTCAAAGGAGGCATCAAAATTATATGACACGCAGAGATTTGTGGCATTGGCTAGTAAATTATGGGGTACCTAGAAATACAATAGAAGGGCAGTCTACTAAATTCTTGTTGGAGCTGTATAAACAAAAGAGCCTAGGTCAAATGAAGAGGAGTCTAACCTCAATTACAAAAACACAGAGTCTTGGCTCCTTAATAAGTTTCCAGACTTGAAACAGTTTACAGATCCAGAGCCCCTTGAATGAAGGGGAGGCCAGGTCCCTTTGGGGGAGAAACCTGTTACACTGCCAGATTTCCCCCCTGTGTCCTGGACTTAAACATTCTTTGTACATGAATCATATCTTTAAAGTAATATTTGCAAGAGCTAATTCACATTGCTAGTGTTAATCAGTAGGACACATAGATGTATACAACCCCTTTTAATTTTGTTCATTCTCATTATAGTAATATTACTTGTAGACCAACTAGAGAACCACAGTCATTTCTACCTATTTCCTTACATTGGAGTTCAACCTCATTAACTAGCTATTCATCCATCTCTAGCTTCTATGTATCTCTAAGTCCCCTATATTCTGTATTATAAGCCTCTGATTAAACTTCTATGCTGTTCGTAAAAGTGGAATCATACAGTATCTATCCTTTTGCGTCTGGTTTGTTTCACTCAGTATTATGACCTCAGGGATAATCCATTTTGTCATGTGCTTCAGGACATCATTTTGTCTTACTGCTGCATAAAATTCCATCATATATTTAACCATATTTAGTTGATCCACTCATCTGTTGATGTGCATTTGGTTTCCTTACATCTTTTGGTGATTGTGGATAATGCTGCCATGAACATCAGTGTGAAAATGTCTGTTTGTGTTATTGCTTTCAGCTCTTCTGGGTATACACCAAGAGGTGCTGTTACTGAGTCATAGGGCACCTCGATATTTAGTTTCCTAAGGAACCACCAAACACTCTTCTATAGTGGCTGCACCATTATACATTCCCAACTAGCAGTGCATAAGCATCTCAATTTTTCCACATCCTCTCCAACATTTAGTTTCCTGTTTGTTTAATAGGAACAATTCTTATAGGTTTGAGGTAGTATTTCATTCTAGTCTTGATCTTCATCTCCCTTGTAACCAATGAAAATGAGCATATCTTCATGTGTTTTGAGCTATCTGTATTTGCTCTTCAGAAAAATACCTACTCATATCTTTAGTCCATTTTATATATGGATAGTTTATCCTTCTGTTGTTGAGTTGTATGATTTCTTTTTTTTAATAACCTTTTGACTTGTATTTCTTTTTTTAACTTTTTTATTAATTAAAAAATTAACAAAACATTTAGATATCATTCCATTCTACATATACAATCAGGAATTCTTAATATCATCACATAGTTGCATATTCATCATTTCTTAGTACATTTGTGTCAATTTAGAAAAAGAAATAAAAAGACAACAGAAAAAGAAATAAAATGACAATAGAGAAAAAAACTATACATACCATACCCCTTACCCCTCGCTTTCATTTACCACTATTTCAAACTGAATTTATTTTAACATTTGTTCCCCCTATTATTTTTTTATTCCATATGTTCTACTCTTCTGTTGATATAGTAACTAAAAGGAGCATCAGACATAAGGTTTATACATTCACAGAGTCTCATTGTGAAAGTTATATCATTGTTCAATCATCATCAAGAAACATGGCTACTGGAACACAGCACTACATTTTCAGGCAATTCCCTCCAGCCTCTCCACTACATCTTAAACAACAAGGTGATATCTACTTAATGTGTAAGAATAACCTCCAGGATAACCTCTCGACTCTGTTTGGAATCTCTCAGCCATTGATACTTTGTCTCATTTTACTCTTCCCCCTTTTGGTCGAGAAGGTTCTCTCAATCCCTTGATGTTAATTTTCAGCTCATTCTAGGGTTTTTCTCAGTCCTTTGATGCTGAGTCTCAGCTCATTCCAGGATCTTTGTCCCACGTTGCCAGGAAGGTTCACACCCCCGGGAGTCATGCCCCATGCAGAGAGGGGGAGAGTGGTGAGACTGCTCATCATATTGGCTGGAGAGAGAGGCCACATCTGAGCAACAAAAGAGGCTCTCTTGGGGGTGACTCTTAGGCCTAAATTTTAAGTAGACTTGACTTATCCTTTGTGGGGTTAAGTTTCATGTGAACATACCCCAAGACTGGGGTCTCAGCCTATAGCTTTGGTTGTCCACACTGCTTGTGAGAATATCAAGAATTCAACTTGGGGAAGTTGAATTTCTCCCCACTCTCACCATTTCCCGAAGGGGGCTTGTAAATACTTTTCCAGTCACTGATCAAATCATTCTGGGATTCATCGGGGGGTCACTCTGGACAAACCAACAAAATCTCATGTGCTACCTGAGATTCCAAGTACTTATGACATTCAATCAAACTATCTACATGAGTTATATTAGGAAATGCTCTAGCCAAAATCTAAATTTTGTAACAAATAAACATTTTTTGCTTTAGTCTCACACATAAGGTGACATTTTAAAGTATTAATTGTCATCTATTTTCAGCACTCTACAATAATGACATTCCTTTGTTTTTCCTCATGCAAAAGCATTTTTAAAATTTGTACATTGTACATTTCCTATTATTAAACACTCTAAGCATTCCTAGATTATACCATCTCGATCTTTAACATCTATCTTTCTTTCTGATTTCATTTATGTCCCCAACCCTCCTCCCTCTATCAATCTCACATGCAGCTTCATTCAGTGTTTTAACATAATTACATTACAGTTAGGTAGTATTGTGCTGTCCATTTCTGAGTTTTTGTATCCAGTCCTGTTGCACAGTCTGTATCCTTTGAGTTCCAATTACCCACTATCTTACCCTATTTCTATCTCCTGATGGTCTCTATTACCAACGACATATTCCAAGTTTGCTCACTAATGTCGGTTCATATCAGTGAGACCATACAGTATTCGTCCTTTAGTTTTTAGCTAGTCTCACTCAGCATAATGTTCTCTAGGTCCATCCATGTTGTTACATACTTCATAAGTTTATTCTGTCTTAGAGCTGCATAATATTCCATTGTATGTATATACCACAGTTTGTTTAGCCACTCATCTGTTGATGGATATTTTGGCTGTTTCCATCTCCTTGCAATTGTAAATAATGCTGCTATAAACATTGGTGTGCAAGTGTCCGTTTGTGTCTTTGCCCTTAAGTCCTCTGGGTAGACACCTAGCAATGGTATTGCTAGATCATATGGAAATTCTATATTCAGCTTTTTGAGGAACTGCCAAACTGCCTTCCACAGTGGTTGCACCATTTGACATTCCCACCAACAGTGAATAAGTATGCCTCTTTCTTCACATCCTCTCCAGCACTTGTCATTTTCTGTTTTTTTGATAATGGCCATTCTGGTGGGTGTGAGATGATTTCTCATTGTGGTTTTTATTTGTATTTCTCTAATGGCCAGCGACATTGAGCATCTCTTCATGTGTCTTTTGGCCATTTGTATTTCCTCTTCTGAGAAGTGTCTGTTTAAGTCTTTTTCCCGTTTTGTAATTGAATTGGCTAACTTTTTGTTGTTGAGTTGGACAATCTCTTTATAAATTCTGGATACTAGACCTTTATCTGATATGTCATTTCCAAATATTGTCTCCCATTGTGTAGGCTGTCTTTCTGCTTTCTTGATGAAGTTCTTTGATGCACAAAAGTGTTTAATTTTGAAGAGATCCCATTTCTTTCTTTCTTTCTTCAGTACTCTTGCTTTAGGTGTAAGGTCCATAAAACCGCCTCCAATTATAAGATTCATAAGATATCTCCCTACATTTTCCTCTAACTGTTTTATGTTCTTAGACCTAATGTTTAGATCTTTGATCCATTTGAGTTAACTTTTGTATAGGGTGTGAGATAAGGGTCCTCTTTCATTCTTTTGCATATGGATATCCAGTTCTCTAGGCACCATTTATTGAAGAGACTGTTCTGTCCCAGGTGAATTGGCTTGACTGCCTTATCAAAGATCAAATGTCCATAGATGAGAGGGTCTATATCTGAGCACTCTATTCGATTCCATTGGTCAATATAGCTATCTTTATGCCAGTACAGTGCTGTTTTGACTACTGTGGCTTCATAATACATCTAAAGTCAGGCAGCATGAGACCTCCAGCTTCGTTTTTTTCCCTCAAGATACTTCTAGCAATTCAGGGCACCCTGCCCTTCCAGATAAATTTGCTTATTGGTTTTTCTATTTATGAAAAGTAAGTTGTTGGGATTTCGATTGGTATTGTGTTGAATCTGTAAATCAATTTAGGTAGAATTGACATCTTAACTATATTTAGTCTTCCAATCCATGAACATGGTATGCCCTTCCATCTATTTAGGTCTTCTGTGATTTCTTTTAACAGTTTCTTCTAGTTTTCTTTGGATAGGTCTTTTTTTCCTTTAGTTAAATTTACTCCTAAGTATTTTATTCTTTTAGTTGCAATTGTAAATGGAATTCGTTTCTTGATTTCCCCCTCAGCTTGTTCATTGCTAGTGTATAGAAACACTACAGATTTTTTAATATTGATCTGTAACGTACCACTTTGCTGTACTCGTTTATTAGCTCTAGTAGTTTTGCTGTGGATTTTTTCAGGGTTTTCTATGTATAGTATCATATCATCTGCAAACACTGATAGTTTTACTTCTTCCTTTCCAAATTTGATGACTTGTATTTCTTTTTCTTGCCTAATTGCTCTGGCTAGAACTTCCAACACGATGTTGAATAACAGTGGTGATAGTGGACATCCTTGTCTTGTTCCTGATCTTAGGGGGAAAGTTTTCAATTTTTCCCCATTGAGGATGATATTAGCTGTGGGTTTTTCATATATTCCCTTTATCATTTTAAGGAAGTTCCCTTGTATTCCTATTCTTTGAAGTGTTTTCAACAGGAAAGGATGTTGAATCTTGTCAAATGCCTTCTCTGCATCAATTGAGATGATCATGTGATTTTTCTGCTTTGATTTGTTGATATGGTGTATTACATTAATTGATTTTCTTATGTTGAACCATCCTTGCATACCTGGAATGAATCCTACTTGGTCTTGATGTAGAATTATTTTAATGTGTTGCTGGATTCGATTTGCTAGAATTTTGTTGAGGATTTTTGCATCTATATTCATTAGAGAGATTGGTCTGTAGTTTTCTTTTTCTGTAATATCTTTGCCTGGTTTTAGTATGAGGGTGATGTTGGCTTCATAGAATGAATTAGGTAGCTTTCCCACCACTTCAATTTTTTTGAAGAGTTTGAGCAGGGTTGGTACTAATTCTTTCTGGAATGTTTGGTAGAATTCACATGTGAAGCCGTCTGGTCCTGGCCTTTTCTTTTTGGGAAGCTTTTGAATTACCGATTCAATTTCTTTACTTGTGATTGGTTTGTTGAGGTCATCTATGTCTTCTTGAATCAAAGTTGGTTGTTCATGCCTTTCTAGGAACTTGTCCATTTCATCTACATTGTTGTATTTATTAGCATAAAGTTGTTCATAGTGTCCTGTTATTACCTCTTTTATTTCTGTGAGGTCAGTGATTATGTCTCCTCTTCCATTTCTGATCTTATTTATTTGTGTCCTCCCTCTTCTTCTTTTTGTCAATCTTGCTAAGGGCCCATCAATATTATTGATTTTCTCATAGAACCAACTTCTGGTCTTATTGATTTTCTCTATTGTTTTCATGTTCTCAAATTCATTTATTTCTGCTTTTAATCTTTGTTATTTCTTTCCTTTTGCTTGCTTTGAGGTTACTTTGCTGTTCTTTCTCCAGTTCTTCCAAGTGGACAGTTAATTCCCGAATTTTTGCCCTTTCTTCTTTTCTGATATAGGCATTTAGGGCAATAAATTTCCCTCTTAGCACTGCCTTTGCTGCATCCCATAAGTTTTGATATGTTGTGTTTTCATTTTCATTCACCTCGAGATATTTACTGATTTCTCTTGTAATTTCTTCCCTGACCCACTGGTTGTTTAAGAGTGTGTTGTTGAGCCTCCATGTATTTGTGAATTTTCTGGCACTCTGCCTTCATTCCTTTATGATCTGAGAAAGTGTTGTGTATGATTTCAATCTTTTTAAATTTGTTGAGACTTGCTTTGTGACCCTGCATATGGTCTATCTTTGAGAATGATCCATGAGCACTTGAGAAAAAGGTGTATCCTGCTGTTGTGGGGTGTAATGTCCTATAAATGTCAGTTAAGTCTAGCTCATTTATTGTAATATTCAAGTTCTCTGTTTCTTTATTGATCCTCTGTCTAGATGTTCTGTCCATTGATTAGAGTGGGGAATTGAAGTCTCCAACTATTATGGTGGATGTGTCTATTTCCCTTTTCAGTATTTGCAGTGTATGCCTCACGTATTTTGGGGCATTCTGGTTCGGTGCATAAATATTTATGATTGTTATGTCTTCTTGATTAATTGTTCCTTTTGTTAGTGCATAGTATCCTTCTTTGTCTCTTTTAAGTGTTTTACATTTGAAGTCTAATTTGTTGGATATTAGTATAGCTACTCCTGCTCCTTTCTGTTTGTTATTTGCATGAAATATCTTTTCCCAACCTTTCACTTTCAACCTATGTTTATCTTTGGGTCTAAGATGTGTTTCCTGTAGACAGAATATAGAAGGATCCTGTTTTTTAATCCATTCTGCCAGTCTATGTCTTTTGATTGGGGAGTTCAGTCCATTAACATTTAGTGTTATTACTCTTTGGGTAGCACTTTCCTCTATCATTTTACCTTTTGTATTTTATATATCATATCTAATTTTCCTTCTTTCTTTCTACACTCTTCTCCACACCTCTCTCTTCTGTCTTTTCATATCTGTCTCTAGTGCTCCCTTTAATATTTCTTGCAGAGCTGGTCTCATGGTCACAAATTCTCTCAGTGACTTTTTGTCTGAAAATGTTTTAATTTCTCCCTCATTTTTGAAGGACAATTTTGCTGGATGAAGAATTCTTGGTTGGTAGTTTTTCTCTTTTAGTAATTTAAATATGTCATCCCACTGTCTTCTTGCCTCCATGGTTTCTGCTGAGAAATCTACACATAGTCTTATTGGGTTTCCTTTGTATGTGATGGATTGCTTTTCTCTTGCTGCTTTCAAGATCCTCTCTTTCTCTTTGACCTCTGACATTCTGATTAGTAAGTGTCTTGGAGAACGTCTATTTGGATCTATTCTCTTTGGGGTCCATTGCACTTCTTGGATCTGTAATTTTAGGTCTTTCATAAGAGTTGGGAAATTTTCAGTGATAATTTCTTCCATTAGTTTTTCTCCTCCTTTCCCTTCTCTTCTCCTTCAGGGACACCCACAGCATGTGTGTTTGTGCGCTTCATATTATCATTCAATTCCCTGAGCCCCTGCTCATATTTTTCCATTCTTTTCCCTATAGTTTCTGTTTCTTTTTGGATTTCACATGTTCCATCCTCCAGTTCACTAGTTCTGACCTCTGTCTTTTGAAATCTACCATTGTAGGTTTCCATTGTTTTTTTTCATCTCTTCTACTGTATCTTTCATTCCCATAAGTTCTGTGATTTGTTTTTTCAGACTTTCCATTTCTTCTTTTTGTTCATTCCTTGTCTTCTTCATGTCCTCCCTCAATTCATTGATTTGGTTTTTGATGAGGTTTTCCATTTCTGTTCATATATTCAGAATTAGTTCTTTCAGCTCCTGTATCTCATTTGAACTATTGGTTTTTTCCTTTGACTGGGCCATATCTTCAATTTTCCTGGTGTGATTTGTTATTTTTTGCTGGCGTCTGGACATTTAATTACCTTAATTAGTTTATTCTGGAGATTGCTTTCACTTATCTTACCTAGGGTTTTCTTGCTAGATGAGTTTGTTGTCTATCTGTTCTTTGACCTTCAGTTCAGCTTTTTCTGGGCCTCTAGCTTAAGTTTTGTTTAACAGAGGGTAATTTTTCAGTTCTTGTTTTCTTGCTTCTTGTCCTGCTTGTAGACCTTAGGAGGGTCTACATAGGTATTACAGACTCCAGCTGGGTTTTCCCAGAATAAACTGGCCTCCTTTCGGGGGGAAGGAGTCACCTGCATCAGTTTTCCCTGCAGGTGAGACCCAGCAGGTTGAAAGACTTTCCTGTGAAGTCTCTGGGTTCTGTTTTTCTTATCCTGCCCAGTATGTGGTGCTTGTCTGTCTGCAGGTCCCACCAGCAAAGATGTTGTGGCTCCTTTAATTTTGGAAGTCTCTCCCTACTGGGGCATGGTGGAGACAGAGGAAAGGTTGTAGGCTTGTTTTAATGGTTTCAAAGTGCCAAGCCCTGGGGTCTGAATTCCTTGAGAGAGAGATTCCACCTGAGTTGCGTTTCACCCCTCCCCTGGGGAAGGGTCAGGTGGGAGACAGCCCTGAAAGCAGCCTGTTTCTGCGTAAGCCTGGGGCAGTTGCAGCCTGTGTAATCCCACCGCTGAATCCAGAGGCAGCCAAGCCTCCATAGAAACAGCCACAAAAGCCTCCTTTTTGTCCCCTTTCTGCTTTTTCAGTTTGCCCAATAGGCGACCTCCACCTTGACCAGTTTCGCCTGAGCTGGGGGCCTATTTTTAGTAGTCAGAATTTGTTTATTAATGCCACAATTGGTGTTTGGTTGGACTCAGTCCCTGCTACTGTTAGAGTGTCTTTCCTTTCCCTCCAGGAAGCCGCCTGTGGGGGAGGGGCACCGGGCACTGGCTGCCATGGCTTGGGGAGCTGCCATGGCTTGGGGAACTCACTGTTCTGGAGACTCGCAGCCGGTCCAGCTGGTCCAGACTGGGGTACACTGGGTGTCCGGTCACTATCGTGGCTCTGGGAGCTCTTCTGTATTGTTTCTGGTTATTTAGTAGTTGTTCTGGAGGACGAGCTAAAACATGCATGTTGCTAAGCCACCATCTTGGCCCCTCCTCTTGTATGATTTCTTGTATATACAGGATATCAAATAATTATCTGATATGTGATTTCCAAATATTTTCTCCCATTGAGTTGGTTGCCTCTTTATCTTTTTAAAAAAGTCTTTTGAGGTGCAGAAGCATTTGATTTTCAGGAGTTCCCATTTATATATTTTTTCTTCTGCTGTTTGTGCATTGTGCATAAAGGTTAAGAAGCTACCCCTATTACAAGGTCTTGAAGATGTTTTCCTACGTTTTCTTCTAGAACCTTTATGGTGCTAGTTCTTGCATATAGGTGTTTGATCCACTTTGATTTAATTTTTGTGTAGGCATAAAATAGTGGTCCTCTTTCATTTTTTTGGCTATTGCAATCCAGTTCTTACATGCCAATTATTGAAAAGTTTATTTTGTCTCAGTTCAGAGGATTTGGGTTGTCAAAAATTCGGGAATTAACCTTGTCAAAACTCAGTTGACCATAGATTTGGTGGTCTATTTCTGAAATTTCAATTCAATTCCCTCCTTCAATGCTTCTGTCTTTGTATAAGTTCAATGCTGTTTTGACCACTGTGGCTTTATATTAGGTTGTAAAATCAGGGATTGTTCACCCTACCACTTCATTCTTCTTTTTTAGGATGCTTTTAGCTATTCAAGGTATCTTTCCCTTCCAGATGAATTTGGAAACGAGCTTCTCCAAGTCTTCAAAATAGGATACTGGAGTTTTGATTGATGCTGGGTTGACTCTATAGATAATTTGGGTAGAATTCACATTTTAACTATATTTAGCTTTCCTATCCATGAGCAGAGAATGTCTTTCCACCCATTTAGATTTCCTTTAGCAATGCTATGTAGTTTTCTGTGTACAAGTCCTTTACACCTAGTTAAGTACATTACTAAATACAGGATTCTTGTAGTTGCTATTTTGAATGGAATTTTTTCCTTAACTTACTCCTCAGGTCATTGCTTGTGCATAGAAATGTTATTGATTATTGCACATTAATTTTATATCCCACCACCTTGCTGAATTTGTTTAATAGCTCAAGTAACTTCGTGGTGATTTCTCAGGACTTTCCAAATATAGTATCATGTCATCTGCAAATAATGAAAGTTTTACTTCTTCATTTCCAACTTGGATGTCGTTTATTTCTTTGTCCTGCCTGATTGCTTTAGCTAGAACTTCTAGCACAACGTTGAATAATATTGGTGTCAATGGGCATCCTTATTGCATTCCTGATCTTAGGATGAAAGCTTTCCGTCTCACTATTGAGTACGATGTTGGCTCTCAGTTTTTCATATATTCCCTTTATCATATTGAGGGAGTTACCTTTGATTCCTTTCTTTTTGGAGGGTTTAATCGGGAAAAGATTTTGAATGTTATTGAAAGCTTTTTCAGCATCTATCAAGATGATCATGTGATTTTTCCCTTTTAATTTATTAATAGCATATATTACATTAATTGATTTTCTTGTGTTGAGAAATCCTTGCATTCCTGGTATAAACCTCACTGGGTTGTGGTGTATAATTATTTTAATGTTCTGTTGGAGTCGATTTCCTAAAATTTTGTTAAGAATTTTTGCATCTCTGTTCATTAGGGAGATTGGTCTGTAGTTTTCCTTTCTTGAGGCATCTTTACCCCATTTTGGTATTAAAATGATATTAGTGTCATAAAATGAATTAGGTAGAGTTTCTCTTTCCTCAATTTTTTTGAAATGTTTGAGCATGATTTGTGTAAGTTCTTTTTAGACCTTTGGAACTCTATAAAATTCCCTGTGAAGCCATCTGGCCATGGACTTTTCTTTGTAGGAAGATTTTTGATGATCAGTTGAATCTCTTTACTTGTGATTGGTGTGTTGAGATCTTCTATTTCTTCTTGAGTCAATGTAAATTGTTTGCCTGTTTCCAGAAATTTGTGCATTTCATCTAAGCTGTCTAGTTTGTTGGCATATAGTTGTTCATAGTATCTTCTTATGATTTTTTTATTTCTTCAGGGTCTGTGGTTATGCACCCCTTCTCATTTCTGTCTTGTTTATTTGCATCCTTTTCCTTATTTCTTTGTCAGTCTTGCTAGTGGCACATCAATCTTATTGATTTTCTCAAAGAACCAACTTTTGGTTTTATTGATTTGTTCTACCGTTCTTCTGTTCTTGTCATTCATTTAACTCTAACTTAATCTTTGCTATTTCTCTTCTACTATTTGATTTGGGGTTAGTTTGTTGTTCTTTCTCAAGTTCCTCCAGGTGAGCCTTTAAGTCCTTGAGTTTTGCTCTTTCTTGTTTTTTAATACCGGAATTTAGGGCAATAAATTTCCGTCTCAGTACAGCCTTTGCTGCATCCCATAGGTTCTGATAAGTTTTATTCTCATTTTTATTTGTCTCCAGATAGCTCCTGATTTCTCTAGCAATTTCTTCTTTGACCCAATGCTGCTTTGAGTGTGTTTTTTAAGTGTCATATATTTGCTGCTGATGTTCTTGTTCTTTGGTGATTATTGAGATCCAGCTTTATTCCATTGTAATCATTCCATTGGAATCCAATCGTGATAACATTCCATCGTTATCAAAGAAAGTACTTTGAATAATTTGAATGTTTTTACATTTACTAAGACCCGTTTTGTGTCCCAGCATGTGATCAATCCTGGAGAATGTTTTATAAGCCCTAGAGAAGAATGTACATCCTTGTGAATTGTAGTGCAATATCCTATATATGTCTGTTAGGTCTATTTCATTTATCAAGTTATTTAACTTCTCTATTTCCTTGTTGATCTTCTGTCTGGTTCTTCTATCTAAGAGCAGAGTGGTGTATTGAAGCCTCCCACTATTATTGTTGAAACATCTATTGCACCCTCAGTTTTGCCAATGTATGTTTCATGTACTTTGGAGCTCCTTCATTGGGACCATAATCATTTATGATTGTTCTATCTTCTTGATGATTTGCCCTTTAATTAGTATATAGTGTCCTTCTTTGTCTCCTATTGTGTCTTTCCTTTTAAAGTATATATTTTCTGATATTAGTATAGCTGCTCCTGCTTTCTTTGATTAGAACTTGCATAGAAAAACTTCTTCCATCCTTTCACTCTCAATGTGTTTGTATCCTTGTGTCTAAGATGAGTCTCTTATAAGCAACATATAGCTGGATTACATTTCTTCATCCATTCTACCAATCTGTGCCTTTAATTGGTAACTTTAGTCTGTTAACATTCAAAGTTGTTATTGAAAATGCATTTCTTTAATCCACCATCTTATATTTTGGATTTTATTTTCCAGATCCATATATTCATTTTCCTCTTTCTCTTTTCTTTCCTTTTATGTTACCCATACTGGTACTCTTCAGTTCTATGCCCTCCTCAAAACTGCCCTCTCCTGTCTTTTTTCAGCCAGCAGAACTCCCTTTAGTATTTCTTGCAGGACTGGTCTCTTGTTGACAAATTCTTTCAGGACTTGTTTGTCTGTGAAACTTTAATCTCTCCCTCACTTTTGAAGGACAATTTGGCTCAGTACTGAATTCTTGGCTGGAAGTCTTTCTCTTTCAGGATTTTAATATATCATACCACTGCTTTCTTGCCTCCATGGTACAAGTTAAGTAATCTGAATTCAATTCAGTCTAATGTGGTCTCCTTTGTATGTAGTAGATTGTTTTTCTCTTACCACTTTCAGAATTTTCTGCTTTTCTTCAATATTTAACAGACTGATTAGTATGTGTCTTGTGGAAGGACTATTTGGATTTATTGTGTTTGAAATTCATTGTGCTTCTTTGTTTTGTATATTTATGTCCTTTGTAAGGGTTGGGAAGTTTTCCCCCATTATATCCTCACCTACTCTTCCTAGCCCTTAACTCCTCTCTTCTTCTTCTGGGACACCAATGTGTCTTACATTTGTGCACATGCATAGAGCAGTTTCTCAGAGCTGGGAAGCATGACTGAGGGCCTGCATATATGCAGGTCTAGGACTGCCATAAGCTGATATTCCCAGAGCTGAGGGATGTAATTGGGCACCTTGTGCACATGTGGGTCTAGGAGTACTGTAACCTGAAGTTCCCAGAGCAGAAGGACATGATTGGGGGCCCATGTGCATGTGAGGGTCTAGAAGTGCCATAAGCTGAAGTTCTCATAGCTGAAGCATGTGATTGGCATCCATGCACATGTGTGGTTCTGGGAGTGCCATAAACTGATGTGCAGCCCTTGGGGGGTCAGAGTGAGGCTGTGCGACACTATGTAGCCTGGGTATAGAGGTTAGCACTTATAGCCTTTATGTACTGGCAACAGCCTGCAGGGAACAGGGAGGGGGAGGTAGTGCTTGGGAGGGGTGCAGGAGAGGTGGGTTAGGCTACACTTGGGTTAGGGCTGTGGGGTGGGTATGTGCACTGGGGGCTGGTGGGGCATGGATGTTTGGAGCATGGGGAATGTGAGTGAGTGTTGTGGTTTGGGTGAGTGGTGTGTGGGATGAGACATGTGTCACAGGGTTGGACTGGTGAGTGTAGTACATTCAAGAAACATAGCTTGGCTTACTTCCTAGTCACTGGCTCTCTGCATGTGTAGTCCTGCAGGCTCTGCACATCCATGCAAGGGTCCAGCTTTCTCCTTCTCTGTTCCACAGCCTCTGCAACCAGGACCACACTATGTGGTGCAGAAGACTCTCCCAGGTCAGTTAAGCCCTTAAATCACTGCCTCAGTCGCCCTCATGTCCCTTCTTTAACTTTTCAGTGGAGCAGGGATGAACTTGGGCTGCTCTATTCAGCTATCTCCCAGAAGTCTATTGCTGAGTTTTAAAAGTTTTTGTAAGAATTTAATTTTAAGTCAATACAGAAAAATAAGCATTATACCAAAAAAATTGCTTGTTTTATAGCACTTTTAAAGACACTTCACCAACAAATACTATTTTCGTGTTAGGGTCTCAGCATTAAAATTTACATGACTATGTAAGGGAGATTATAGTCTCTGGGGATTTAAGTGACAAATATTAATATTCCTGCTGGTAAAGCATGGCAAATGCTTCCTGCCAATATTCTCTGTTAGCCTATTTTACAATTGCAAAAGATCTTCCCAAGTGGGGGACACAGGGCATGCAAGGTGCAGTCTCCTACTATTAGTGTTGAAACATATATTGCTCCTTCAGTTTTGCCAATGCATGTCTTATATACTTTTGAGCTCCTCAATTGGGAATATAAACATTTATGATTGTTATATCTTCTTGGTGATTCACCCTTTAATTAGTACATAGTATCTGCTCTCTTATGATGTCTTTGCATTTAAAGTCTATTTTGTCTGATGTTAGAATAGCTGCTCCTGCTTTCTTTGGTTAAAATTTATGTGGAACAACTTTTTCCAATCTTTCACTTTTAATCTATTTGTATTCCTATGTCTAAGATGAGCCTCTTGTAAGCAACAGATAGCTGGATTATATTTCTTAATCCATTCTGCCAATATGTATATTTTTTTTGGTAAGTGTACTCCATTAACATTCAAAGTTGTTACTGAAAAGGTGTTTCTTGAATCCACCATTTTATCTCTTGGATTGTATTTGTCAATCCATATATTCTTTTCCCTCTTTCTCTTTTCATCCTTTAAATAACTCTTGCTGGTACTCTTCAATTCTTTACCCTCCAACAGAGTTCCCTCATCTTTCTTATTTTCAACTGCCAGAACTCCCTTTAGTATTTCTGTTAGGGCCAGTCTATTCTTGACAGATTCTTTCAGAATTTGTTTGTCTGTGAAAATTTTAATCTCTCCCTCAGTTTGAAGGAGAATTTGGCTGGGTAAGGTATTCTTGGCTGTAAGTCTTTCTTTCAGGACTTTTAATATGTTATACCACAACTTCTCACCTCCATGGTGTCAGTTGAGTAGCCTGAACTCAGTCTTATGTGTTTTCCCTTGTATGTAGTAAATTGCTTTTTTCTTGTCACTTTCAGGATGTTTTTCTTCTCTTCAACATTTGACAGACTGATTAGTATGTGTCTTGGAAAAGGCCTATTTGAATTTATTCTATTTGGAGTTTCTTGAGCCTTTTTGACTTGTATATTTGCATCCTTATAAGTGTTGGGAAGATTTCGCCCATTATATCGTCATGTAGTATTCTTAGCCTTTTACTCTTCTCTTCTTCTTCTGGGGCCCCAGTGATTCTTATATTTGTATGCTTTGTTTTGTCTGAGATCCAATTCAAATTTTTCCCTTTTTTGCCATTTACTATTTTGAGTGCTTGAAATCAGTTCACTTATACTTTCTTCTGCATATTCAAATCTACTGCTGTGTGTCTCTAATATGTTTTTTATTTGGTCTACAGCATCTTTAATCTCTGATATCTGCTATTATTCTATTTATTCCTTCAAATTCCTCTTTATACTCTTGTAGTGTCTTCTTGATGTCTTTTATGTCATTAACCATTCCATTTATTTTATTTAGTAGAATTATATGAACATCTTTGATTAGTTTTTTGAATGTCTGTGTCTCCTCTGGTGTTTTAATATGGTTGTTTTTCTGTGCTATATCTTTCTGCATCATGATATGTTTAATGATCTTCTTCTGTCTTCATGGCATGTAAATATTTTGGTAAGTTTACTTTGGACATTGATTTTCTTCAGTAGTCTAAAGCCTTGTATTTTTCAGATAGATGTGAGGTAGGATTCAGGGCATGGGGCATGGCACAACAGTGCAGTGATGCATTGCAGTGCAGGTACAAGTGCAGGTTGTGTATGCTACACTGATGCTTGTGAGCATAGATGGCCCCCAGCATGGGAGGATATGGCTGTGTGGGTGCATGGGTCTAAGGCACAGGGCCATTTGTGCACGTGTGCAGAACTAGAACAGTGGGTCAGGTTTAGTCTGCATGGCCTGGGGGTGAATGTAGCCTATCTGCACAGGTCAGAACTTTCCCAGATCTGGGATATGACTGGGGGTCATGCACATGCATGGGTCTGGGAGTGTCATAAACTGATTTACCCTGCACAGAGCTCAGGGGTGCTGGGTGGGGATGTAGAACTCTATAGGCTTGGAGTGGGTTATAGAGCCTGGTTATAGAGGTAAGTGCCTGCAGACTTTATGCACTGGCAACCACCTGCAGGGGGCAGGACTGGGAGGTAGTGCTTGGGGGTGTGTGGTGAAATAGTGCTTGTGCTGAATGGGTGGATTGGGTTGTACTTGGGGTGAGTACATGTGTGAGGGTTGGTGGGGTGAGGGAACTTGGAGCCTGGAGAGTGGGGTGGGTGTCAGGGTTCAGGTGCATGGGTTCTGGGGTGAGTTGGGGTCATGGGGCTGTGCTGGTGTTGGGAGTGCATTCAAAGAATGTAGCTTGGCTGGTGTCTTAGACCTCCTGTCCCCATCTGTGCACTCCTTAGGTCTCCCAGTTTCTGCTTTAGGCTGTTTGCACCAGCCAGATATTTTCCACTTCTCTGCTTCTCAGTTCCTCAGCTTTTGCACCAGGGCCACCTTATGGTGCAGAAAACTCTTACAAGTCACTTACACCCTGGAATTGCTATCTCAGTCACCCCTCTTGTCCCTTCTCTAGCTGTTCCTTAGAGCAGGGTTGAACTTGATTAATCTTATTCCACCATCTTCTTGGCTCTTTCTTCCTTTTTAATATAGGCATTTAGGGCAATAAATTTTCCTTTCTGTACAGCATTTGGTGCATCCCATAAGTTCTGATATGTTGTATTCTCATTTTCATTGCTCTCCAGATAGCTACTGTCTCTAGCGATTTCTTCTTTGATCCACTCCTTTTTAAAAAGTGTGTTATTTAATCACCATATATTTGTGAAAGTTTTCTTTCTCTGGTGGCTATTGTTATCCAGCTTTATTCCATTGTGACCAGAGAAAATGCTTTGAATAATTTCAGTGTTTTAAAATTCATAAAGACCTGTTTTGTGCCCCAGCATATGATCAATCCTGAAGAATGCTCCATGAACACTAGAGAGGAATGTATATCCTGCTGTTTTTGGGGTGTATTACCTTCATATGCCTCTTAGGTCTAATTCAATTATCAAGTTGTTTAACCTCTGTTTCCATGTTGATCTTCTGTCTGGTTGCTCTATCTGTAGAAGACAGTGGTGTATTGAAGTTCTCTACTATTATTGTTGGAACATCTATTGCTCCCTTCAGTTTTGCCAATGTATGTCTCATGTACTGTGGAGCTCCTTGATTGGGAGCATAAACATTTATGATTGTTAATTCTTCTTGGTGAATTGTCCCTTTTGTTAATATATAGTGCCCTTCTTTGTCTCTTATGGTGTCTCTATATTTAAAGTCTATTTTGTCTGATATTAATATAGCTACACCTGGGCTTTCTTTTGGTTGCAACTTGCATGTAATATCTTTTCCCATCCTTTAACTTTCAATCCATTTTTATCCTCATGTCTAAAATGAATCCCTTGTAAGCAACATATAGCTGGATTATATTTCTTAATCCATTCTGTCAATCTGTATCTTTTAATTGATAAGTTTAGCCTGTTAATATTCAGAGTTATTTCTGAAAAGGCACTCATTGAATCCACCATCTTATCATTTGGATTTTATTTGTCAGATCCATATATTATTTTCCCTCTTTCTCTTTTTGTCTTTTAAATAACCCTTACAGGTGCTCTTCAATTCTTTACCTCCTCCAGACCTCCTTCACCTGTCTATTTTTTTCAACTGGCAGAACTCCCTTTAGTGCTTGTTGTAGGGCTGGTCTCATTGACAAATTCTTTCAGGATTGCTTGCCTGTGAAAATTTTAATGTTTCCCTTAGTTTTGAAGGACAATTTGGCTAGATACAGAGTTCATCTTAAGTACACCACACCACTGCCTTCTTGTCTCTCTAGTGCAAGTTGAGTAGTCTGAACTCAGTCTTATGTGCTACACTTGTGTGTAGTAGTTTGTTTTACTCTTGCCAGTTTCAGGACTTTAGGCTTCTCTTCAACATTTGGCAGACTGATTAGTATGTGTCCTGGGAAAGTTCTATTTGGATTTATTCTATATGGAGTTTGTTGAGCTTCTTTGACTTGCATATTTATGTCCCTTATAATGGTTGAGAAGGTTTCCCCCATTATATCTTCAACTAATCTTACTAGCCTTTTACTCTTCTCTTCTTCTGGGACATCAATCTCTCACATGTGTGCACTTTGTTTCCATTATTTCCCTGAGATCCAATTGAATTTTTTCCATCCTTTTGGAATTTACTGTATGGAGTGTTCAAAATCAGTTATTCTTTGCTCTAATTTGCTTATTATTTCTGCTGTCTCTTCAAATGTGCCATTGTGTGTCTCTAGTATGTTTTCTATTTGGTCTACAGCATTCTAATCCCTTCTGATATCCACCATTTTTATATTTACTGTTCCAATTTCCTCTTTATGCCTTTGTAGTGTCTTTTTTATTAATTGAAAAAATTAACTAACACAACATATAGAAATCAATCCATTCTACATATGCAATCAGTAATTCTTAATATCATCACATAGTATGATCATCATTTCTTAGTGCATTTGCACAGATTTAGAAAAAGAAATAGCAAGACAACAGAAAAAGAAATAAAATGATAATATAGAGAAAAAATAAAAATAAAAAATATATATAAAAAAACAGAACAAACAAACAAACAAAAACTATAGCTCAGATGCAGCTTCATTCACTGTTTTAACATAATTACATTGCAATTAGGTAGTATTGTGCCGTTCATTTATGAGTTTTTGTATCTAGTCCTGTTGCATAGTCTGTATCCCTTCAGCTCCAATTACCCATTATCTTACCCTATTTCTACTCATGATGGTCTCTGTTACCAATGACATATTCCAAGTTTATTCTCTAATGTTGGTTCACATCAGTGGGACCATACAGTATTTGTCCTTTAGTTTTTGGCTAGTCTCACTCAGCATAATGTTCTCTAGGTTCATCCATGTTATTACATGTTTCATAAGTTTATTCTGTCTTAAAGCTGCATAATGTTCCATCATATGTGTATACCACAGTTTGTTTAGCCACTCATCTGTTGATGGACATTTTGGCTGTTTCCATCTCTTTGCAATTGTAAATAATGCTGCTATAAACTTTGGTGTGCAAATGTCCATTTGTGTCTTTGCCCTTAAGTCCTTTGAGTAGATATCTAGCAATGGTA